>NW_023601104.1:22882594-22903594 GCF_014898055.3 Talpa occidentalis | reverse complement strand
AGATTGAACCAGCGCAGCAGAGGCCGCAGGCAGCTTCGCAACCCAGCACTCAACCGCTGCGCCACCGGGGAGGCCCCATAGGTTGTGTCTTAACCCTTGTGCCACCAGGGAGGCTCTATAATTTCATTTTTTAATGAAATGTTCGGGAAAGGCAAATCTGTAGAACTATATTTGCCTGGGGCTGTAGGTGGCAACAAGGGTTTAATACAAATGGGATAAAGGGTCATTTGTTGTGATAGAAATGTTCTAAAACTAGATTGTAATGATAGTTGCATTACTTAATAAATTTATTAAAAATCATTGAATTGTACATATGAAATGGAACCTACATTTGCTATAGATTGAATGTTCATGTTCTTCTAAAATTCATGGGTTTAAAACCTAATCCTCTATGTGATGGTATTTGGAAGTGGGGCCTTGGAGAAATGATTAGGTCATTATAAAGGATTAGTGCCTTTATAAAAGAGGCTCCTAAGTATGTTATTACCTATAAGAATATATGACCATGCCCTTCTGCTGCCAACAGTTGGGCTGTCTCCTTACCATGAATCAGCTGGATTTGTTTAAAACCTGTTTTTCCAGTAATCCTTGTTACTCTAAGTATGTAATTTAATTAAATATTACTTAAGCCTAAGAAATATGAGTTTCAAATTCAAAGAAAAGGCTTTATCCTTTTGAAAAGTCATGGGTAGGCCTACTGCACTGAAACTTCAAATAGGCCTGTTGAAGCCATATGAACTAGAATCTAGAGTATTAAATTCTTACACAGAAAGAATTTCCTCATCTGGTAATAGAGTGGATTCTTTTTTTTTTTTTTTAAAGGTTTATTTTATTTATTTATACAAGCACTGGGTATAGTCAGAAGCACGGGAGGGTGAGAGAATTCACCAGAGCGGGGAGCAGAGCAGGCAAAAGGACCGAAGCACACTGCTGAGGGGAGCAGCGGGCGGCAGGAGAGGTCTGCGCGCCATGTGGGACCCTCCTCTGGTGGCTGGGGAGCAGCCAGGGAACAGCCGGGGATTGAACCGGCGCTGCAGAGGCAGCGGGCAGCTTCGCAACCCAGCGTTCAACCGCTGCGCCACCGGGGAGGCCCAGGTAATAGAGTGGACTCTTGAACATGGCTGTGGTTGCCTCATCTTGTCTCACTCTAACTTAAAAATGATATGAAAATCATCCAGTCCTTCATTCTGCCACCACTGACCTGGCAAATTTTTCATTTTCATGGGCATCTCAGACTGTTGCTCTTTGGCTGTACCTCCATGAAGAACCCAGGTAGGCTTGGGGAACCATACTAATTTGTCTCATTGACCTTGTATATATTTGCTGACTGCTTTTTTACTAGTTTAATAATGAATCACTTATGTGATCACGCTTGCCAACCAAACTTGACAAGAATTTAAGCCTGGGCCTGTTCAACCACACATCAAAAGTCTTGAACATTTTTTATTTTAAATTAAAATATTCAAGGTATCTTTTGTTACTAAAGTAATAATGAGTTCTAATTGTAGTAAAGTCAGACAGGGAGGCAGAGGAGGGGAAGAGGAGGAAGAAAAGAGAAGAAAAGAAGATAGTTGATAAAATCTCAGTTGAAATGTGGTGACTTAAAGTTGCCTACTTAGGCAGCAATAATAAGAAAGGGCATTCTGTTTTCCTGGGAGTCAAACAGAATCACCTTAGAAATATGTAGTCCCCAAATTCCACTCTGAACTGTTGGCTGTAAATAACTTTTTTTTTTTAAAGATTTATTTATTTATGCATGCAAGAGCTGGGGTGCAGGCCAAAGGTGTGTGTGTGTGAGAGAGGATTCACCAGAGACAGAGTGGGGAACAGAACAGACAGATGGACTGAAATACACTGCTGAGGGGAGCAGAGGGCACCTCCCTGGCCAGCCAGGGATGGAACTCATGCTACAGTGGCTGCGGATAGTTTCATAGTGCTGACGCTTAACCCTTTGTGCTACCAGGGAAGCCCCTACATAACTATTCTACAGTCATATCTTCCCAGAGATAATCTCTGTGAGATATCTGTTCCCTTGAGATGACAGATCTCAATCTCTGTTATTAAAAGAGTGATTCTACAAACACAGAAAGGTTTACAGTAAGTTTAGAGATATGCAGATCAGATCGAGAGTATTAATTCAATGTTACATCTACAAATAACCTCTCCATATTATTTGAATGTTATGCTTAAGAAAATATTTTATATTCATTGTGTTAATGTTTCAATTTTAAGCAGATATTTCCACTAGTGTATCCACATTAAGGAAATTCAATATATGCTAATTTTCTTCCACCTTTCAGAATGAGGTGGTATATTCATTTAATCACTTATGTGATCATTCTTGCCAATCTATTATCATGTGGATAATTATTAGTCAAAAGTAGCATATGAATTGCCCTACAGTGATAAAACATGAAGAGAAAAATGGCAAAGACCATAAACTTTTTTAATCAGTTACTATTGTAACTTGACTAAGAATAATTTAAACACATTAAGTTTATTTATCTTATTCAACAAGAAGACTGGAGGTAGGCAGTTTATTGTTGATAGGCTTGAAGATATAATCAAATAACATGACTCTTCCCTATCCCAATCCTTTGCTAATGACTAAAATCAAGCATTTTCCTGACTTTTACAGCAAGCACTGCCTTGCTTTTCTTTATAGTTTTTCCATTTCAGTATATATTCCTAAACAATATAATTTAGTTTTTCTTGTATTTGTATTGTATTGAAATGATGTAGTATGTATTCTTTTATGTTTGATTTTTTCCAATATCATTTTGTTAGATTTATCCATGTTATTGCATGAAGCTACAATTATTTCATATCAATTATTGTATAATATTGCTTTGTCTGAATATACCACAATTAATTTATCCATTCCACTGCTAATTAACATTTATGTGGTTTCTAGGTTGAGACCATTACAAAATATTGCTGTTATGTGTATTTGTTTTTTTCACAAACCATATACTTAGGAGGAATTTCTGGGTCAAAAGACATGGTCCTATAACTTTACTAGATAATTCTAAACTAATATAAGAAGCAGATAAAACACAGCCCTCACTAATATAAGAAGCAGATAAAAAATTAGTAAGGAAATATGATACTTGAACTTTATATTTTATCAATATTCATAGAGTGCATTTATCTGATTTACCTCCTCTGTCATTACCAGAAGTTACATACTTTCCATTAGCAGAATACAATGATGCAACTATTGCCAATAGTCAAGTAAAGATATTTCAAGATAGGAATGGTTTAAAAATCTATTTGACAGTTGAGGTAAGTAAGGAATAATAATAATGTTGGACAGGAAGATGGTAAGCAGACATGAAAGTATCTCAAAAAAAAGTGAACTTTTTAAATTTAGACTTTAGACTTAGCATTAGAAAGAAAGAAGACAACACTTTGGGAATGAAGATAAATTTTGATGGAAACCAAGATGTCACAATAAAAAATCTGCAGAGGGTCTCCCTGGTGGCGCAAGGGGTTAAGCACCACACTATGAAGCAATACACAGCCTCTGCCGCAAAAGTTCAATCCCGGGCCTCCCCAGTGGCGCAGCGGTTGCGTGCTGGGTTGTGAAGCTACCTGCAGCCTCTGCAAGCACCAGTTCGATCCCCGGCTGCTCCCTGGCCACTGGAGGAGGGTCCCGCATGGTACGAAGACCTCTCCTGCCGCCCGCTGCTCCCCTCAGCAGTGTACTTCGGTCCTTCTGCCTGCTCTGCTCCCTGCTCTGGCTCTGGTGAATTCTCTCACCCTCTCACGCTGCTGACTGTACCCAGTTCTTGTATAAATAAATAAATAAATCTTACAGGAAAAAAAAAAAAATCTTACCAAAAAAAAAAACAACAAAAAAACTTTAAAAAAAAAAAAAGTTCAATCCCTGGCTGGCCAGAGAGAAACCCACATGGTACGGCAGACCTCTCCTATCTTATCTACTGTTCCCCTCAACAGTGTAGTCAGGTCAGTCTGCCTGTGCTGTTCCCTACTCTGTCTCTGTCTCTGTGCTGTTCCCTACTCTGTCTCTGTCTCACACACACACCCTACCCCACGCATCTCTGGCCTGTACCCCAGCTCTTGTATGCATAAATAAATAAATCTTTAAAAAAAAAAAGGATTAGGGCCTCCTGGGTGGTGCAGTGGGTTGAGCAGGCCAGGGAGATTCCCCACCAGCCAAGGAGATTCCCACATGGCGAGGCTTCTCCTGTCTTGCCTTCTCCTGCCTTGCCCACTGCTCCCCTCAGCAGTGTACTTCTGTCCCTTTGCCTGTTCTGCTCCCTACTCCCTGTCTCTGGTGAATTTTCTCATTTTCCCGCATGTCTGGCCTGTACCCAAGTGCTTGTATAAATAAATAAATCTTTAAAAAATAAAATAAAATTAAAGGATTAATTTTTTTTATTATAGGCTCTCAGAGCACTGTGCTTCTCTCCTTTATTGTCCTAATTACAGTTTGAATTTTATACTTGTTCTTAATTTTCATTAATGTCTTTGTTTGCCATCAGAATGCAAGATTCATAAGGGCAGGGCAATCTATTTTCCTTCTAGCAATCAGTATTTATTGTCTACAGTGTGAGAGGAGCCTATAGAATCACAAGCTTGATAAGGTAATCATTTTCTTCCCAGAGTCTGGCAGATAATAAATATTCGATAGACATTTTTTGAATGACACACTTTTGTAAATACCACAATACATGCAGAAGTACTCAATAAATAGCAAGAGGCTTTATATATAAAATACAGGTTATTATTTTTTGAGCAGTGTTCTTATGCAGAAATAAGTGTATCATGTTCTTTTTCCTAACTATATTTTAGTAGAGATGAAAAATAGGAAAACATATTGTAGTAAAGAAATATTCTAAATGTGAATTATTTAGATAATTTCAAAAAATAGGAATATAGGCTAAGTGACAAAATAGATATCTTACATGTTAAAGTTGAAAATATATATTTTCTCCATTTTATTTTTCACTATTACAAAAAAACAAACAAACCTATGTATGGCTTTCCCCAAAGTTATTTTGAGTAACTTTAAAACTGCAAAAAAAAATGTGTAAACAGTATGCAATGAACAACCATATGTGCTTCACCTCTGTTTCCTGGTTGTTAATATTTTTCCAGGTTTCCCAAATTATTAACATTCTGCTACATTTACTTTAATGATTGTTACCATATTGCTTCTCTCTCTCCTCCTTGCCACACCCCCATTTGAAAGCTAATTGCAGACAGCACAGTACTTTATCTCTAAGAACCTCTGTGAAGATCTCCTAAGAATTAAGACATGCTACATAACCATGATATAATATTCAACATATTTAACACTGGTACAATAACACAATCTAATATATAGTAAAATTTCCCAATTATCTCCAATTTTTCAATAATCCTTTAGCAGCTTTTTTGTTCTTTGGTTCAGGACAAAGAAAACCACACCTGAAATTTATGACTCATCTGTGTTCTAGAATAGCTCTATTTCTTTAACTTTCTTTTTTTTTTAAATTTTATTTTTATATTCCCCATACAATTGCAACCCCCTTATTTTGACCCCAAACCCTCCTTTCTCAGCCCCCCGATAGTGTGTCTTTTGTTCATAGTTGTTTGTATTTCTTTAACTTTCATGAGTCTTTTTAAAAAGAATCCAGACCCACTATTTTCTAGCATGTCCTACAATTGGAATTGTTTGTTTTCTTATGATGCAATTCAGGTTAAACTTTGTGACATTTTGGCAAATGATAGGTCCTCAAGTGCAGCAGATCAGAAGGCACAGATCTCTGCACTTGGAAATAGCCATTTGAAGATATATCCATTATTAGGTTTCCTTAAGACAAAGAAAAAATTTTAATTTTCAGTGGTGCACTGGTGGAATGGGAGGGAAGAGGGAAAAGGGGAGGTGCTCAGTGGACTAGGATGGAGGACTATGGGTGCCGTGGTATTGGATGTGATGTGGTAACGTATATCTGAAAGGCTGTGAATTTAGAACTCTGAATTGTACACAATTCTGTAAACCAATGTAACCTCAATAAAAAGATAATAAATGAATGAATGAATGAATGAATGAATAAATAAATGAATAAAAGCATTGGCTTTTGGTTAGTATAATTCCTCTTTACAAGTGTCCACAGAAGGTGAGAGGAGGGTGGCTAAGATGGAAAGACTCTGGAATGAGATATGAAGTTTAGCTCCAATTTGGCAAATAATTAATTGTGGGTTCCTAGGTAAATCTCTTCAAATCATTTATATAAAAAAAGCGAGGATTGGGGCCTCCCTGGTTGTGCAAGGGGTTAGGATGCCCTCTATGAAGCAATCTGCAGCCACTGCGGTGTGGGTTCAATCCCAGGCCAGCGAGCTGCCCACATGGCGCAGCAGACCTCTCCTGACTTGCCCACTGCTCCCCTCAGCAGTATGTTTTGGTAGATACGCCTGTTCTGTTCCCCACATTGTCTCTGGTGAATCCTCTCACCCACCACACCTCTGGCCTTACCCCAGTTCTTGTATCCATAAAGAAATAAACCTTAAAAAAGAAAAGAGAGGATTGTGCTAGAGGATTGCCAAAGATTCTTTGAATTCTGAAATCTTATGACTGTGAACCAAATTGTAGTAGAGACAGAGCTGGATTTGGAATCAAATCCCCTGATTCCAGCACTAGTTCTGTCACATACCAGCTATGAGAACATGGGTAAGCCATTTAATCTCTCAAAGCTCTGGAGAGATTTACTTCACAGAGTTTTGAAGGATTAAGGGGGTTATTGTATATCAATGTGCATTATAAACTGTAAAGAACTACCTGAATGTCAGATATTATTTTATAATATCCAATTTTCCTCCTTTTGATCTTATTAGTCAATCAGAAAAAGCAACTTAAGTGAGACAACCCTCATCAAATTTAAAACGAGGAAATGTCTGGTTATTTAACCATACATCATACTGAGTTATGGAATTTATTGAATAGTTTTAGCCCATACATGCTTATACTTTGATGATTAATAACATTGGTTAAAGGGCCTCTCCTGTGGTGCAGCAGGTTGAGCACAGTGCTATAAAGCTGTTCGCAGCCTCTGCAGCGCAGGTTCCATTCCCAGACGGCCAGGGAGATACCCACATGGTAAGGCAGACCTCTCCTGTCTAGGCCGCTGCTCTCCTCAGCAGTGTACTTCAGTCCTCTGCCTGTTCTGCTCCCTGCTCTGTCTCTGGTGAATTCTCTCACCCTCCCACACTTCTGGCCTGTACCCTGGTTCTTGTATGTATAAATAAAATAAATAAATCTTAAAAAAAATTGGATAAAGTGACAAATTGGTACTCACCTGTAAATACTGGGTCCCCATAAAGGGATGGTCTTTGTTCTCAGGATCCCCAGTTTTGGGAAGGTAAAACAGTGAACACAGTATGAGAATGGCAATGTAAATGGAGGAGTGAGTAGCAACCTCCGAGCCAGTGGGTGGTGCTCATAGCCAACTTGATTGTAGAAGTCTTGACTCCCTGGAAGGGAGGCTGCTGGGAACTAGGGGAGGAGCAGAACCACCAAGTTGACCTTAATGAGACTGAACATGGGCCAAACCACTTTTTCTACCCCTTCCCACTGCTTCTGCTTGCATCCCAGTCTCTGCTCTGCTGAAATGGATCTGTCAGGACAGACAGCATCCTGCCACATGCCAACCAAAAAATTTTCTTCTCCTGTTGCTTAGCTCTCACTTTGCTCACTCCTTAAATAGATTTGCTTTTGGATCTTGTCCTGTATTCTTAAGTGTTCAGGGGAGGACTCAGAAACCTAGATCATCTCCTGCCTCCTCAACTCTCCCAGATTTGCCCCTTTGCAGTCACAAGTTATTTATAATCTTAATTTCCTCATTCAATGATTAGTTTCATTTTTTTGCCATCAACATCAAAAGTGACTAGCAAACTGTGGTCAGTGTGCAAATCTGTTATAGGACAGGGAGAGGGGCAGCCCAAACCCCGCAAACCTGCCTATTCTAAATGGGTTCTGCCATCCGCCGCATCAACACAAAACATAGGAGACTTTAATGGGAAGGAACTTTAATTAAACTAGGAAACAATACAGGTAAGGCAAAGAGTCTAGTTTCTAAATGAAGCACCCAAAGTTACCCATCCCCTCGTGGGTAAAAGTCCATCCATATGGGATCGGCCCAGAACAAGGCCCCAAAGTCTACCACAAGTCTAAAACATCTTCCAGTGGGGACCCACAGAAAAGGGTCACAAACAACCAGACAAGCCCGGAAGGAAAAGAGCAAAATCAACATCAAGATAAAAGCTGCCATTGTCACCTCCCCACGGGTCTCACCCACATCTGTGTCACCTAGTCCATGACCAAAAGACAAGCGCAGTTTCTTCACGTGTCTCTAGGCTCCATGTGCCTCCTCCAGGTCTCCTGGCTCCATCCTGCTTCCTTCCTTAGTCTCTTCTGCCGCTTCTCCTCTTCCTGCTCAGCTCCACCCTCCCTTGGGTGGGGCAGGGAACCTCCCCCTTTCCTGGGGACCACCCTGTTACAAGTGCAATGGCTCTGTCCTGTTTCTCCAGTGAGCAGGGGCAGCCCTAGAATAAACCGAAGTCTCGGACCGTAGGCTTGTTTCCCCCAGAGACAGCCCGTGGGACTTGTCACCCAGGCCAGGGCTTTTAGTATTAAAACACTTGTGGTATTTTATATTCTTATTAGGCCTTGTGACTGGTTCTCATGGAATTTAGGTCACTAGTTCACATTTTTTCGGTTATTCTACTGAACTGACAACATATTTTCCTGAAAGGTTGAGGGCGAGCAAACACCCCTTGGTTTTGATTGAGCAATGCGCTCGCCGACTGTTTGCTCCGTCTAGCGCCTGGCATGCTATTGTTACTCAAGACTCGGGGACGTTGCCAGAAAATGGCTTACGAATCGCCCTGAAACGGCTGCGGGCCGGACCTTGCCGCGGTTGGACGTGCACGACCTCCCAGCCTACGCGAGGGGTCGCACCGCCCAGGTCGCCGGGCCCGCCTGTCGCGGGGCGCCGGCCTGCACCCCAGTGCGCACGCGCGACCGTCATCCGGGTGCTGGCTGCGGCAGCAGGTTGCGCCGGGGTGGCGGGCAAGGGGCGGGGCCTTCGGCTCATTGTGCGCAGCGCTGCGCGGCGCCGGCGGCCGCGGAGGCCTGGGTCGAAGTTGGCGCTGCTGCCGCCGCCCTGCAGCCCACTCGGTGCCTCGGCAGCGCGCTTCTCTCCTAAAATGGCTGCCGCTACCGGTGCTATGGCAGCCTCGGCCCAGGCGGAAGGCAAAAAGATCACCGATCTGCGGGTCATCGATCTCAAGTCCGAGCTGAAGCGGCGGAACTTGGACATAACCGGAGTCAAGACTGTGCTCGTCTCCCGACTCAAGCAGGTGAGGCCCGGCCGGTTCCAGGAAGGGGAGCTTAGGCCGCGCCTTGGAACCCCCGCTTCCGCTGCAGTCCCCGTTCGCCGGCCACCGCCGAGACCCGCGGGGCGGTGCGGTGGGAAGGCCCCGGCCGGCGCGGGCGCGCGCTGGGAGGACGGAGACCCTCCCGCGGCGCCCCCGCCCCCGAGCGCCGGGCCGGGCCTGCGAGCGGCCCGCGAGCCGCCCGGGACCGGCCGCCGCAGCCGAGTTCGCCCCTGCTTCCCCCGGGACGTCCCCGCCTGGCTGCGAGGGCTGCGGCCGGCCGGCGCGGCCTCCCAAGGGCGATCGTGGAGACCCGGGAGGCGCTGGGTCCCCAGCCTTTAGCGATGGTGAGCGCGTGCATTGCTTGGCCTCGGAGGGAATGGTTACTTTGGTGACTTCTGCGAAGTTACCGTTTAATTGTGCCCAACCGTTTCTTCCCCATCTTGGGGGGGAATGGGTAGGGGGAGTTCATGGGTGGGTGAGACAGGGGGTTTGTTTTCCGCTGGGTTTTTCAGTTTGTGCATTAGCGCAGCAATCTGCTTTTTGATCCCTGATTATCTTTCTGGTTCGAGAGAGCGTTGGAATTGTAGTAGAGGAGAAATAAAAGTGTGCATTATAGAAATTAGGAAAGATCATTTTAGTTATATACTTTGGTAGCTTGCAACTTTTGCGCAATCGCTAATATTTAGATTTTTGTTCAGTATGATAATAAGTGATATGTAATTACCTCGACTCGGTAGATTTTTAAACTCCATGTGATTTTGATGCCTAATGTTTCCCCCAGATGAAAGTTTCTCTCACTCGTGTGGTTTATTGCTCTTTTTTGAAGTCGGTTTATGAAATGAATGGCATTTCTAATGTCTTGAGGCCTGAGGGTTGCTAATTTTTTTATTTCGTTTTATAAAATAAGTTTAGATAGATTGTGTAGCATATTAACTTCTCTTTCTAATGTAGGCTATTGAAGAGGAAGGAGGCGATCCAGATAATATTGAATTAACTGTTTCAACTGATACTCCAAACAAGAAACCAACCAAAGGCAAAGGTTGTTACGAGTTATGAACATATTTTAAAATATATTTTGGTTATATAACTTGCCTCTGCTCTTGTGCCACTTGCCCTGTTTATATAGTGCTACTCTTTGCTATTTCCCTCTGGCACTCTGCCTTCTTGGGTCAAGGAAGAAAAGTTACTGTTGCCAGACTCTGGGTGACTTGTAGTTCTTAAGATTTGGCTGACGCTGACCTGAAAGTTAGACGTTCTTTATTGCTTCCGAAAAAATTGCAAAGTCAAGTTTCATAATGTTTCTTACTTTACAGTGTGGAGACGTGAAGAATAAAGTGCAGTTTAATACATGTCTACCTTGGCCCACAATTGGCAGAGTATTGATGGAATTCCTACCAGATCTTTCATCTTGGCTCCTTGCTGTTTCTCTAGTAGATTAAAATTCTGAAACCTTTCTGTTTAGTATTTTGTTTGACTTGGTGAACTTAATTTGCATTTGACCTTATAAATTCTGATTTGCAGTGAAATTTAAAAAAGACCTCAACAGTCATACTAGCAAGGTAGAGGAAATCCATGATTAATTAGCAAAAAAAAAAAAAAGATTTTAAATTATAGGTGTATGTTGAAGATTTTTGTTTTGGAACTTTTAACTAGGCCAGAATGTATTTCCAGGATATGGTGATTTAGTGGTTTTTAATGGACATTTTGGTGATATAAATGGGACTTATTTTTAAAAGATTCCAGTGGGTGAAATATTTATTTGAATGATTATAAATTTTTCTCTTCCTTCGTAAGGACAGTGGTAGAGAGTGGACATGATGTGCATTATCTTGATCCCAGTACCTACAATTTCCACCCAGGATGTGTCATAAATAGATGCAGCATTTTTTATAATCCAACCTTCTTTACTTTTAAGTGATCCAAAGGCTACTCTAACTTCCATAAACCAGATTTGTTGCAACTAGAGTAAAATGGGCTGGGTTAACCTCAAAAAGAAGGGAATATTAAATTTGATCTTACGCACTCTGTGGGTATCAGGACAAGGCAGATTTTGAGTGAAACTGACTATTTGAGTCTTAATAGGTTTGGAAGTGACCCCTATTTGTGCCATAGGAAATTGAAAGGGGCTTTAGAAGCATTTCCTTGGTGGAATGGGAATGACAGAGGAGGAAATAAAGTTTAGAAGAGATGTCATTTTGTCCTTCTGTGACTTTAATATAACTCTGGTACAATGTATTACTTTAATAGAAACATTTATTATCACTTAGAAAGATGCATTTCCCTATGTTTAACATTTCCCTATATTTAGGCTTCTTTCTAAAGCCTTTATTTGAAAACTAGAAGCTATTTCAAAAAGAAACAAAAAATTCATAAATAAGTTCATTGGTATTAACCATATTTCTTATACTTATTCATGTCATTTATTTAGCACAGTATGATAGTTTGACATGCTGTGCATTAAGCATCCCAACATTTTGGAGCTGATTATTGCTTTTAGCAGTGAAGCAAACCTCATTTGATTTATTCAGTCTCAACTATATTTGTTTTTTAGTTTTTTATTTGAAACTTGCTTTATCTTACTCTTAGAAATAATTTCAATAATATAAAAAGTTTTAAGAAGTTTTTCATTGTTTTTATATTTTACCAGTATAGTTTTTTTCCCCTTATGTGGATTTTAAAGATACTTAAACTTTAATTTTTCCATAATTCTAATGTTACAGTATCTTGGTTATCTTGTGGTCTTTAGTTAGAAGTTATAACATTTTAGTAACATGCTACTGAGTATTTCATGAGACTTATTGTAGGTCATGCATGATAAGTTCCTTGTGTCTCCTTGAATTCCATTTATCATTGTTAATTGAAATTTTTTGAATTACAAAGAACACAATGTAAATCTCCAACTAAGAACTGAGATTGAATTAATTTACAATTAAGATGCAAGAATACTTTAAGTTTTAAATTAAGTTTGAAAATGAATTTTAGAAATCAAGTTAGTGTGGGGAAATTTGTTAAAATATCAATAATGTGTCAGTTTTTCAGTTTAATTGTTTAAATTACTACATAAGTTCTTTTTGCCCAATCTTATTTCACTTACTAGTTAGTATCTACTTGGAAAATAATTTCATCTCAACCATACCACTTTTCTTTTAGTGGGTCTTTTTCCTCTTTTGTAAAATTGGAATCTTTTACTAGGTCATCTTTAAGGCTCTTTTAGTTCTGAATTTAAATAGTTATATATTGCCAGGAGCCAAAAGAAAAATGCTTTGGTTTAACTAAAATAGAATATAAGGAAGAAAAAAAGAAAGCTTATAGGTCTTCAGTCAGGATGGAATTTTTTTTTTTTTTTTTTTTTTAGTATAGATTATTACACGGGGAAAGAGTGAAGGAAGGGATTACTTGGAGGCAGCAATGTAGACAGACACTAACAAGACAAAATATAATAGCCTGTCAGTAAAATAAACCCTTAGAATAATTTTAAGGTAGCAAATAAAAATTAAATTATGTAAATGAGAAACTTTTTTTTTTTTTAAAAGATTTACTTATTTATACATACAAGAGCTAGGGTACAGGGCCAGAGATGCGGGGGTGGGGGCATGTGTGAGAGGATTCACCAGAGACAGAGTGGGGAACAGAATAGGCAGACTGATGGAAACACACTGCTGAGGGGAAGAGCCGGGCAAGACAGGAGAGGTCTGCTTCACTATGTGGGTTGCTCCCTGACCAGCTGGAGTATCAAACTTGTGTTGCAGAGGCTGCAGACCACCTCATAATGCGGTGCTTAACCCCTTGTGCCACCAGGGAGGCCTTAAATGAGAAACTTTATGGGTTTTCAAAAGCTTTAGGTGAAATATTAAGTTCATCCTCTCATAAATGCAGGGTCACTGTGCCTTAAAATTTTGTGTGTTATAAAATGATTGTGTTTAGATTAGAGGAAAAGGAACCAGCATTAAGTATATTGTAGAATGTTTTAAAAGTACAGTTACTGCAAGTATAAGCTTGTAATAAATGTTGACGTTAGAATCAACATATTTATAAAGTGTTCACATATAGCTAATATGCTGGAAATGTTTGTAGTTTTGATTGTTCTTCTGAGTCTTATATTTTCTTTGCTGTGAACTTTTTAATAAGTAACTTAGAAGAAAGCTTCACTGGTGAGATTTACTGTCCTATCATTTGGGTGTGTGTTAAGAAAGTGGCTAAACAGGTTGCACCAACTCATTAGCTTGTTTTAGAGATTATAGATTTAAAGTTTCTTTTTGTTTCATTTGACAGTGGCATATCATATTCTTTTGGATTTTCAACCTTTATAATCGCCTCTAAACTTAAGCTAAAGTTGTTTATGTTGTTAATCAGTATAGCATTCAGAATTATATATAATGCAGTACTTACTGATATTGAGTTCATTTGCAATATTTGCAGGCTTGAAAAAGATTAAGATTGCTATATAAAATCTGATTTTTCCTCCTAGAGGAATGAGTATAATTTGGGGTTACAGGTTTATTCAAATATGTAGTGCCTACTTTTTTAAGGAAAATATCGCACAGACAGTATAATCCCATGTTTACTGTGTAAAGCTTTCTCTTTTTAAAAAAGGTTTATTTTTATTTATTTATGCATACAAGAACTGAAGTGTGGGCCAGAGGTGGGGACGGGTATGGGAGTGGTGAGAGGATTCACCAGAAACAGAGTGGGGGGCAGAACAGACAGATCTACTGAAATACACTGTTGAGGGGAGCAGCAGGTTAGAAAGGAGAGGTCTGCTGTGCCATGTGGGTCAGCTCAACAGCCGGGGATTGAACTCATGCTTCAGTGGCTGCAGATAGCTTGATAGCACTGACTTTAACCCCTACACCGCCAGGGAGACCCTACTGTATAAAGCTTTCTAAAGATTTCAAATAAGAACAGTAATCAGTTACATAAAATGCACTTAATAAAATATAGTATCATAATGCACTATAGCTATTACCTCTTTTTTTTTTAAGGATTTATTTATTTATGCACACAAGAGCTGGGGTGTAGACTAGAGTTGCGGCTGGGGTGGGGGTGATTGATTGATTGATTTATACATACATACATACAAGCACTGGGTACAGTCAGAAGCGTGGGAGGGTGAGAGAATTCACCAAAGCCAGAGCGGGGAGCAGAGCAGGCAGAAGGACCAAAGTACACTGCTGAGGAGAGCAGGGGGTGGCAGGAGAGATGTGCGTGCCATGTGGGACCATGTGGGACCCTCCTCCGGTGGCCGTGGAGCAGCTGGGAATGGAACTGGCGCTGCAGAGGCTGCGGGCAGCTTCACAACCCAGCTGCTGGGCCACCAGGGAGGCCCCGGGGGTGTTTATTTTTGATTGCATATTTGTTTGGAGGAAGCACCTATATCAGAGATGAGAGCAGTCTTTATTATATTCACCAGAGGCAGAGTGGGGACAGAACAGGCAGATCTACTGAAATAGACTGCTGAAGGGAGCAGTGGGTGAGAGACAGGAGAGGTCTGCTGTACCATGTGGGGTCAGCTCCCTGGCCTGGGATGCAGTGGCTGTGGATAGCTTCACAGTGCTGAGACTTAACCACTTTTGCCACCAGGGAGGAAAGCCCTATTTCCTTTTTTTAATGGAAGTGTTTTTGTGTGTTAAGGAAACTGATTGGAACTGTGGTATGGAGAAGGACTTTGGGGTTAGAATTGTCATAGATGTTTGTGGGTGCCCAGTAGGCTGAAAACTTTGATGTGAAGGAAATAATATTTACCTATGTGTCTGATACCTAACCTAGAGTTTGGCACATAATAAGTGCTCAGAAAATACTTCTTGAATGAATACTGAGGTCTTTCTTTAAAACTGCTTTTTAAAATATCTTTTGGTGCTTATTTTTGATTGCATATTTATTTGGAGGAAGCACCTATATCAGAGATGAGAGTGGTCTTTGTTATATTCCAAACAGTCTGCCTTTTTAAGGTACCATTCTCAACAGCACTAGCGTCTCCTCCTTACTCTGGTATGTAAAGTATACATGCGATATTCTTGTACTCCTCCTCAAGTTCATCTTGCATTGGAAAGCCTTACAACTTTTGCTGGTATATTGTCCAGTATAGAGGTGTTATATGTCATTTCACAAAATCAGACCCTATTTCTGTTATTAAAATAAACATTTACCTTTAGCAGTCATATATAGTGAGTTATGCTTATCACTTTTGTACTTTTTTCACCTGTTTTATCATATCAAATGTGGTATGTATTAAGGATACTGATGGGGAGCTAGGTAAAATTCTCTACTCCCTTAAGATACTGTGCTTCTCCTAAGTCAGCCATCATCAAGATACTCTGAATTAGGACAGAGGTCTTCAAAATGTATCTCCGCTTTCATGAACTCATGTAAAATAAAGTGCTAATTTTCTGGGAATTAGGAAATAAAAGAAATTGTTATTAATACTTGGTATTATAAACTACTTCAGTAAAGAGATTGAACCTGGTTCAGGGTTTAAGGATGGAATGTACTGGTTTATATAATTAGTTATACTATACTTCTCACATATTACAGTAAAAGTGTCCTTTTGCTGTGCAATTCAGGAGTTAAACTATTGACATCACAAACTCCTATAGCCTGAGTTAGCCTTACATGGTAATACTGGCACCCTGAAATAGTAGTTTGCATTATGGTTTTTAAAGTATGGTTTTCCAGATTATAAAAGTGAAATGTTTTCACATAATAAGTGCTCAGAAAATACTTGTTGAATGAATACTGAGGACTTTCTTAAAAACTGCTTTTTTAAAGTATCCTTTGGTGCTTATTTTAATTGCATATGTATTTGGAGGAAGCACCTGTATCAGTGAATAGTCTTTATCATCTTCCAAACAGTCTGCGTTTTTTTGTTTTTTTTTTTTAAGATTTATTTATTTATGCATACAAAAACTGGGGAACAGGCCAGAGGTGTGGTAGGTGAGAGGATTCACCAGAGACAGAGTAGGGAACAGAACAGGCAGATGGACAGAAATACACTGCTGAGGGGAGCCGCAGGCAAGTTAGGAGAGGTCTACTGCACTATGTATGTTGTTCCCTGGCCGGGGATCAGACTCATGCTGCAGTGGCTGAGGATAGCTTCATAGGTTGTGTCTTAACCCCTTGCGCCACCGAGAAGGCCCCAGTCTGCCTTTTTTAAGGTACCTTTCTCAACAGCACTAATGGCTCAAAGTACAAAAAAATGAAAATTATCCATAATTCCACCACTGTGAATTTCCATCACAGGTAACATTTTATTGATGTAAGGTATGTGATAGTATATGTACTCATGAAAAATTTATGTTTAAGAACATTTCTTTTTTCCTTTTCAACAATTAAAATAAGTTTTGTTAAAGGAAGATATCTTTGTTATCTCAGTTTACACACTTTCTAGTATTTTGAGTTTTTATAGGTACAGACACCAGCCTCCTGTCTACCTTGGATTTAAGTTCTGTGCTCTGTTATGGGCTCAGACATTAGTGTTTTCTAGAAGCACTCTAGAGGATCTCGTATGCAGCTAGTTAAGAACCACTACTGTGCTAGACTGGAGCTTAAAACAAACATTTTCTTTCATCTCTCTTTCTGCCCACCAGTCTCCAAATTATTTTATATACTTAGTTTTCATAAGATTTCATGTTGCTTTATTCGATTCTCACATTACTAAGATTAAGTAGTGCTATTTTCTTTTTATTGGTAGGATAGAAAAGTAACCTGTTAGGAACTTAATTTTGTTTTTGCTGCCTTTTAAAAGCATGTGTGTGTGTGTGTGTGTGTGTGTGTGTGTTTAGTTTGGTTATTTTTAGATAAGGGATTTTTAAAAATAAACACTTGATGTTTTCCTGATTTATTATAGTGAGTGAATTTTCTTCATAGTTGATTTCAAAAAAAATAATAAAATGACCTATTGAATGACTGTTAGGTTTAAAACAATGTACATGGCATTTTAGAAAATGATTTCATTAGTAATATTTGATAGAAGAGAGCTAAAGCACATGCAGACAATTAACACAGGCATAGTTGGTGTTCACTTCAAGATACTGCATGCCATTTGGTTGTTGGTGGAAGCGTTAATGTTCATTTTGGCTTAGCCTCAGAATCTTCCCCCTCTCTTCAGCAGAAAATTTTTGTCTAAACATTTCCTACATTTCTTTGCTCCTGTGAATGCTTAAGGGGTAAAGTTACTCAGCCACAAAGATATTTGGCAAATTTGCTTTAAGACCTACTAAGGGTTTTTTTTGTTGTTGTGGGTGGTTTTTTTTTTTTTTGGCTTTAATTTGGGAGCTATTTCTGAATTTGAAAGGAAAATTGCAAACCCTTATAAAATCAGTTGCATTTGGAGGAATGCTTTATTCATAATTCTACAATAAAATTCTGAAAACTAAAAGTTGGATGGCAAAAATGAGGCTGTTTCTACTTTTGATTTATCCCATTTGATGTTGCTACAGGGCAAACCCTGATATAAAATGGGGTTGCCTGGCTGTGGGTCCTCACCCGCACGCTTAAAGGGGACTTATTAATGCTAAACTGCAGACATACACAAAAGGTTGATAAAAGGTTTTATTTACAAGGGAAGGGGAAATGAATAACTCAGGGAGAAAAAGAGGGAGATAAGTTCGTAAATGCGTCCTACCCGTTTCTTTGACCTGGAATCCCAATGACTCGCCGAGCTGGCCAAAAAACCTAGCACGTCTGGAGGCCAAGCCCCCGACCCCTGGCCACAAGGCCAGTTAAATACCCAAACCAGGAGCCTAGTTGCTTAACTCCACCCTCAGGTCCTCGCAACCTTCCCTTTGGTGATCTTGGGATTTGTAGTTTCCAGTGTCTTGGGGGTAGAGTCCACAAAGCCTGTAGGGAGTTTGCTCAGGACATCCTTTCCCTTAACAATGTGAACATGCATATATTCCATTGCATAAACACTTCTGTGATTGAGAAACACTGTTCCAGAGATCATTGGCAGGTTTAAATTAATAAATGATTTTTACACCATTTTAGCTCTTCTAAAATCTGAAAATTCTTAATTCTGACAAATGTCTGGCTACAGAGGTTTCATTAAGGGTTCAGGGACCTCTAAAAATTTATGTATAACAAATACGGAGTTTTTTTAGTGTCATCTTTTTTTTTTAAAAAAAAGATTTATTTTTATTTATTTATACAAGCACTGGGTACAGTCAGAAGCGCGGGAGGGTGAGAGAATTCACCAGAGCCAGAGCGGGGGGTGGGGGGCAGAGCAGGCAGAAGGACCGAGGTACACTGCTGAGGGGAGCAGCGGGCGGCAGGAGAGGTCTGCGAGCCTTGCGGGACCCTCCTCCGGTGGCCGGGGAGCAGCCGGGGATTGAACCGGCGCTGCAGAGGCTGCGGGCAGCTTCGCAACCCAGCGCTCAACCGCTGCGCCACCGGGGAGGCCCTAGTGTCATCCTTCTTTCATGTATGTATGTACATTTTTACTGTGCTATTGTTTTGCCCTAAAATCGCACACAAACTATGGTGAATTTTGTGTAATTTCAAATAGCCATGTATTTCAACTATAATAGTTGAAGATGTGATGAGTTAATTTTACTTCCATTTGTATTTTGTTATTCACACTATTTGTATTGTCCAGTTTTTCCTCAAAGCATTAAAGTTAGACTTCAGTTACTACCTTTCAGTTAGCGACTTCAACCTGTTTGTGCTACTGTCCTTTGCACTAGTTCACATTTTTGTAGCATATGCTAAATTCTCTCAAGGACAAAAGAGATGGAACTGTTGATTAATTTGCCCTAGGAGCTTTGATAGCACTGGCTTAAATGGGAGATAGGAATATAAATGGTTACTGATTGTACAAAGATCTGTCCGTGGCTGTTGGATTTTGAGTCTTCTCTTGTTTCTCACCTGTGACTTTACAAAATAGGAATCTATAGATATAATTTGTGGCATCATTAAAGTGGGAGTTTACAGTCCTTATTGACTGAATGGAGTTACACATGATGCTCTTTTGACTGGCATGTCACCTCTTTGTCCCAGTTGAGGAATGAATTGAAATCCAGACCTTATTAATTACTGGCAGCTTCCATAGGACTACTCCATTAGTGGTCAGGAAATAGATAATGCCCATTTTTCAGCATCATTCTAGGCACTGGAATGCATGATGAAAATCATAGCTTTAAAACTGGGAATGGGACAGAAATGGTGCTTTGTTGTCATAAAGGAAGAACTTAGAGTTTTGTTTCTAACTCAACATGTGTACAACAAGCCCATTACAGATTAAGTAAGTATGCAAAAGCTAGTATGTAAAATTTCAGTTTTCTTAAACCATTTGTATCTGTCAGGTTATTACTGTGGTTTCATTGGTGTATGTTTGAAAATATTGTCCTCATGGTTTTAATGTTTGCAAGCTGCTGATGTTCATGTCCAGTGCTTTCTGTGACACAGTTGCTGGGAATCAGTAAGGGGTAGCAAATTTGACCCTTTTGTGTACTTCTGCCTCTTGTTGCCAGGTTGACATGGGGCCAAGTTAGGAAATCTGTCTCATTTAAAAATTTTATAAATGTGGCTTTTCGAGTCTGTGTACACTAAAAAAGAACATTTTCAACAATTGGCACATTGTAGCTATTCAAAGATATGAAAGGATTGTGTGGGTTTTGAAGAGTGGGTTTTATAGCCTGGGTTTAAATTGAAGCACGGCCTTTACTAGTTTTGTAATCAGATTATCACCATCAATTTCTTTATTTTTTTGGTAAAACGGGGGTGATATTAGTAATGATAATAAAATGCATTAATATATATTAAGCAAATATCCTACTGCTTGGACCATAAGAACCACTTAAGGAGGAGTAGTAACTACTGGTGTTTTTGTTGCCCTAGTGTAATTTGATTTTCCTGTAAACGAAAGCAAGTGAACTCATCATGCAGTGTGCATGGTTTATCATTATGCTGAGGTTTGCCATTTCAAAGATACTATCTTTAAATTAAGTTAATTAACTACTCCCTACTAGAATAGTGTCTTTTAAGTAGGTCATAGTAAGACACAGTGGAAAGAATTGGAATTCTTGACCTCTAGTTGTAACCATACCATCTATTAGCTTTGGGCAAGTTATTTAACCCCTCACATTCATTTTCTCTTCTGTAAAATTGTGATTACCTGCCCCTTGCACTGTAGGGTGCTTGGAAAAATCAACTGGATAAGTGCTTTGCAAATTGTAAAACAATTTATAATTGTAAGGAGTAAATATTTGCAAATCATCTGAAGAAATTCCCTCCAAAGCTTTACTACTTATGTTATTTAGAGGTGTGTGTGTTGGGGAGAGAGTCCTATATTTTTAAAAAAAACATATTTCTCCCAATTACGGAACTGTCTCTAAATGTGATAGAAAAATTTAGTGACCTGTTTCTCACCTAATATGCTTTTTCAGAGCAGGATCTCTTTACTTGCATTTTAAAATTAGATTAATAAACACTTTCTGATGTCTTTGCCCTTGTGGTAACTTTTAATACATTTTCCCTACAATACAAAAAAACCCTCAAACTTTCTAAATAGGGAGCCCCACACTAAGCTCCACCCTTTGTTCCTCTTGATTCAGAAAAGCCCTCAGGGACAAGGATAAGCCCTCTTTTGTCTTCTATAAGTAGAAGAAAAATCTTCATTCTTAA
>NW_023601104.1:22854494-22882494 GCF_014898055.3 Talpa occidentalis | reverse complement strand
CGCCATGAGGGACCCTCCTCTGGTGGTGGCCAGGAAACGGCCAGGGATTGAACCGGCGCTGCAGAGGCTGTGGGCAGCTTTGCAACCCAGCGCTCAAACGCTGCGCCACCAGGGAGGCCCTTAAACAAGAGCGATCTTTAAAGAAAAACAATAATATTTTATGAGCATTTTAGTATATGTGCTGCCAAAGCAAACTTTATGAGCATTTGATAGAGGTTCTCTTGTCTTTTCTAGGAAAAACAGAAGCCTATTTGGAAGCCATCAGAAAAAACATTGAATGGTTGAAGAAACACAATAAAAAAGGAAATAAAGAAGGTAAGGAAATTAGTGTGGTTATAAATTGTAAGTTTCACTCATTTGTCAGGAACTCTTATTGATCACCACAAATTGTACTAAAGTCTCCTCTGAGAGCCCAAAGAGACTGAGAGCACCTCTCAGACGCACAAGGAAGCGGAAGCTCTAATTCTCTTCTTTTTCAAATCAGCCTTTTAAGTAAAAGCTTTTATTTCATTATGAAATAAGACTTACATTTTATTATGGAAATGTCAAAGGTAGAGAGAATAGTATATTGAATCCCCATGGTTCCATCATCCACTCCCACTATTAACATTTTGCCAATCTTGTTTTCTCTACTCACTGCCCTGTTCTTGGAGTATTTTAAACAAGGGTATTTTCTGAGCACATACTACATAGTCCCTGCAGTCACTAACACAGAACCACACTCTGTTTTGAGTCCCAGAGAAATGCAGGACAGTAAGATGTGCCCTCCACCCTGTCTCCCACATCCTGCCCAGTCACTTTCAACATCATCAACAACACTACGAGTGGCCAGTGCTGTCATAGATATGTGTGGTAATGCAGACCTGAGCAAAGGGCACACCTTACTGGGACATAGACCACTAGGAGAAAGGATTGCAAGGAAAGCCTTTGCTGGAAGAGTAAATGAGGAGCAAGCGAGGCAGAGGATCATGGGTGCTGAGACATGAAGGGACAGAGAAAGTGATCATTCCAGGAACCTGGAGTCATTCAGCTTCCCACGAGGGTTGGGTGTCTATGGAGAGATCTGCCAACAGGGCTGGGAAAGTGTGTAGCCCCAGGTCAGGAAGAGGCTTTTGCACTCTGCAAAGGAGGCTGGTTTTAGCCAGAAGATATGAAATTAGGTTAAGATTTCAGAAATCCATTGGGCAGGGAGTGTGGTTACAGATTTGAGGGAAAGAGAAAAAAAGGACCCCAGAAGGCTAGAGAGAGATGAGGCAAGGATCTAGAGCAGGGCCTCCCCTGGTGGCGCAGGCAGTTGAGCACAGTGCTGTGAAGCCGTCTGCAGCCTCTGCAGGGCCGGTTCAATCCTGGCCGGCCAGCCAGCCAGGGTCCCACATGGCAAGACAGCCCTCTCCTGTCTTACCCGCTGCTCCCCTCAGCAGTGTATTTCGGTCAGTCTGCCTGTTCTGTTCCCCACTCTGTCTCTGGTGAATCCTCTCACCCTCCCGCGAATCTGGCCTATACCCTTGTTCTTGTATAAATAAATAAATAAATATCTTTTTAAAAAAAGGCTCTAGAGCAGAAAGAATGGGATTTCCTCTCAGACAGAGGGAAAAAAAGGGGGGATGGGAGAAATATAAGTAGTCCATGGAGAGGAGAGATTAGCATGGTTCCCACATGTCTGGCCAGAGCAATTGCAAAGTGATGGTTTAAGATAAGAGCAATGTTTCTCCAACTTACAGTGCATTCAAGTAACCTGTGGAGTTTCAACACTTCCTTACATCGAGCTTGCACCCCAAGACCACTAAATCAGAAGCTTGTGGGGCAAGACCAGGCATCAATATTTTTAAAACCCACTATAAGTCTGAGTGCCTGAGAAGTGAAGGACAGTAAGATATGCCCCCCCATTTTGTCCCCCATGTTCTGCCCAGTCACTCTCAACATCAGTGAAGCTACAAGTGGCAGTGCTGTCATAGATGGGCGTGGTCATGCAAAAGAGATAAAAGAAGGACACATCTCAAGCCCAGCCAGGTTTGAGAGTTGCTGAGATAGAGCACAAAGGGAGACATGTTTTCAGCACCTCATTAATCTGTGATGGAGCAAGATGGAAACAATTAGATCTTCACGCATTTTTTATTTGGCTTCAAATTGAAACCAAATTCACCAATTCAAATTCACATCAAAATGATGTGAATTTCCAGGCTGTCAGTTCCATTAAAATTCACACAAACTGTGTATCATCAAATATGTCACGATTGGAAAATGCACCACTGCTTTATGTACCACTAGGGATGATGTATTATAAGACGTCATTAATGACAGACTTTAAACCCCCCAAATTTTTTTTAATCTTAGAATCAATATAATACAGTATTACCAAAATTCATTCCAAAACCAATGTAGACTGTATGGCCCAACAATTTGAAATATTTGTTATTTCTACCACTGATTAACCTATGAGTCCTGAGCATCACCAGCAACATCCTATAAGTCAGTCTTCCAGTTTCAGAGACAGGCAACTGATGGTGCACAGAACTCTTGTGCTTACATGTCAAAGTCTCCAAGAGTAAAATTAGGAATGTCAGTATTGGGTTTGGTGCTCCCTTCTGCCTACAGGAAGCGAGGGTGACATACAGTACCCCCTCCTTAAGGCAGAAGCAGAACACTCATTCTCCACAGTCTTCCTAAGGGCTGTACTTGGTGTGGGTCATCTCCCAAAGCTGGAGATCTAGGTCCCAGAGGCTAGCAGTGGCTGCAGCTGTGTGAGCCAAAAGATTGCCTATTAGTTCTGGCCTTCCTTCACCGCTGCTGATGCTCCTTGTTTGGCAGAGATCTGGGTGACCAGTCTCCTTCCCAGGTCCAGGAAAGAGAGGTCCATGTGATGTCATAATGAGGATAATGATAAAAATCTCTAGCAGCCTTTTTTTAAAAGTCTGTTCTTTTTTTTTAAAAAAAGTGAATCACAGCCTTTATCTTACCCTTTTGAACCATGCAAGCTTACAATCTCGTTTAAGAAGTTCTGGCCATTTTTAAAGCCATTTTTAATGTTTGCATTTGTCTCTTTTAAGGTTAGGAAGGTGGCTACTGACTTGTATACCATTGGGCATCAGCTTGAAGCTTGCCCAGGTTCAGAGAGAAGTCCCTGACAACAGGAGACAGGAACAGGCATCAACCAGGCAACAGGAGACAAGATGCAGGCAGCAGGCACATTTACAGCATCTGTGGTCCCTGGGTGGCCCCTCAACCCGCCTTGGGCAGCCTCGGGGCCTCCTGGCCCTGGCAGCAACAGCAGCAATAGCCACGGCAATGGCAGTGGCAATAGTCAGTGGCTGCAGCCCCCCTAGGCTCCCGAGGCAGTTGGCAACCAGTTAGTCACAGTACCCAGTCACCCCCCACTCCACCACCAGGAACCCAATTAGTTTTTATATGATTTATAGACAAAGCTGGCCTAGGCCAAGTTTATACCTTGCAAGGTTACATAAGTTAACTCATGCAAACTACACATCAAGCACGTTCAGACTGCATCTAAGGCTATGTGTTCTCTACTAGGCCTCCTGTGCTGGAAGGTCATGGCAAAAAAACATCTGAGAAACTGTTTTCTCACAGGCCCTGTATATACAGTGGCAACCAGCTAGGGTAGAACTGGGCTACACCCGGACAGCCCATCCTCTGCACTCTGCCCAACACAGAGATAGCTGCGTAGAAAGAAACAAGTTTCCTGTTTCAAAAGATAGCAAAATATTTTCCTCTTTGTTCATTCAAATCACCTTGACCTCTTCACCTCTGTTCTGAGAAGTGTGCCTGTATTCCACTAGAGATGTTGATCCCACAACTGATTATGAAGAGCCAGTATAATTTGAGCCAGTGATGATCAAGAGGCGACTCTGTGCCCTATGAGTCAGTCAGGAATCAGCTCATGGCATGCACACAAAATGTGCTTTGAGTTGATTCTCTATTTTGTGCAGAAGATAAAGGGAAAAATTGAAACAACCACCACCACCACCACAGAAACACCCAAGCACTTAGTGAGCATTTGTTTTGCACCTGATAGACACTTCCCATCACACCCTCCAGGTTGTGGAGGGGTCAGGGCAGTGGCTACAGAGGGATGTGTCTTGAAAACCTAACTCTGCCACAACCCCAGCAAGTGACTTACCTCATCTTTCCTGTTTCTTCATCCCTGGGGAGGACATTAATGCTTACCTCCTGGGGCGTCATGAGAAGCAGACAAGGTGATGGTTGTAAAGCGTTCCGTGGTAATAGTTCTCTCTTTAATCCTTGCGGCCATGCCCTGATGGGAGCAAATGCTCTCCTTGGTGGCAAGGACAGAAGCTCTCTCTACACCTCAGCTGCCCTGGATAGGATCACCACCTGGTGTCTGTAGGCCCACGTGCTGAGTTCTCCTTTATGCAGGAGCTGAAAGATGCCCAAGCGACCTGATTCAGATCACATTCAGTCCAGCTAACGGTGGCTCTGTGATTGTCACCCCACTCTGTCTTTTCTCGTCCCTTTACAGAAGGACAGAAGGCAGTGGTGGGGGAGGGGCGCCATTCCAGGGCCTGCCAGTAGCCAAGAGAACTACACTGTCCTTAAGGAATTTACTACACTGTCCTTAAGGAATTTACTACACTGTCCTTAAGGAATTTAGCCTCAGGCAACTCACAGTCTAAAGAGGGCTCCCCAAGTAGCGTTTCTCTCGTGTGGAAGCTCTACATGTCCAACCATGGGGGGATATGTGTCTTACCTTTCAGCATCCCTGTGGACTATGTTCTATGTAGCCATTCAAAGTGGTGCGCCCAGATTGCTACCGCGCATGCGTAAAGTGAAAGGCGCAGGTACTCAAGTTGCGTGTATATTGATCTCAGTTGTGGGATGAGATACATATATTTGAAAACCACCACCACAAAAACACCCTACAAGAAAAGAGAACAAAGTACTGCCTGTTATTATCTCTGAATAATAGATTTTAGGTGATATAAATTTTATGTTTCTGTATTTTCCTTGTTTTAAAACAATGACCATATAATAATTAAAGAATCTAGGGCCTCCCCGGTGGCGCAGCGGTTGAGCGCTGGGTTGCAAAGCTGCCCACGGCCTCTACAGCGCCAGTTCGATCCCCGGCTGCTCCCTGGCCACCTGAGGAGGGTCCCACATGGCGCGCAGACCTCTCCTGCCACCTGCTGCTCCCCTCAGCAGTGTATTTTGGTCCTTCTGCCTGCTCTGCTCCCCGCTCTGGCTCTGGTGAATTCTCTCACCCTCCCGCGCTTCTGACTGTACCCAGCGCTTGTATGTATGTATAAATAAATAAATAAATAAATCTTTAATTTAAAAAAAAGAATCAAGGGATGATATGGTTTTGGGGTTCTTGTCCTCGAGAGCCTTCAGACAGATGCCACAGACAGCGCCTATATTGGGGGGATGTCTTTGTTTTTGTTGGATGTTTTGATTTATATAGATTTTTTGGTTTAAGTAGGACAGGAGCTATAAGGAGGTTGTGTTTGGCTTTTTGCTCCATGCATATAACTCAAGCTGAAAAATCAAGCCAATTTTTAATTTGTAAAAAAGGAAGTGGGTTGCCATAGCAACATGGATTTAAACAGTGTAATGAATTCAGGAAGTTCTCACACTTATTACCACCTTTGTGAACTTGAACAAGACACTGACGCTTAGGATCCTGTTTTACCCCAAGTGTGATTCCTGGGAGTTTATTTAAAATGCAGACTCTCAGTCCCAGACATACTGAATGTAAATCTGTCCCCATGTCATTGGTCTACACAGTTTGCAAAAGCCTTGTTCAACAAGCCCTGCGGTCAAATGACAACGGTACTCCCCATCTCTGGACCAATCACTGCAGTATGAGGAAGACCAGATGAGATAATATAATACATGTAACCTGATTTGAAGCTGCAAAGCACTGCACAAATGCCAAGAACTCATAATGTCTTCCAATGTGAAAACTGGGCATGGTAATTGTGGTGTTGACCAAAATGCTTCTTAGCTAATGTTAATCACTGTAATGGGATTGGTTTTTCCTGATCCTTGCTCATGATACCTTAATGTTATTTTCCAGATTATGACCTTTCAAAGATGAGAGACTTTATCAATCAACAAGCTGATGTTTATGTGGAGAAAGGCATCCTTGATAAAGAAGAGGCCGATGCTATCAAGCGCATTTACAGCAGCCTGTAAAAATAGCAAAAGACCCAGGAGTCTTTCCACCTTTTTGGAAACCGTAATATAGCTTCAAACACTCCTAATTCTGTGATTAAAGTCGTTTTGACCCAAGGATTATTAGAAAGTACTGGATTTATAGTAGCTAACCTTTTAGAAATGGTTAAAACATAGCTTTCTTGCTATAAAAATTATGTGAAAAGTAAAGTTGTATGTAAGTTGAAATTTTGTATATAGAATCCTTATTTCTTCATATATTTACATTTTATAATCAGAGGTATGTTTTTGGAAAGTTTTTAATGGACTGAATTTAAATCTGAAACTTCTTTCCACACATAAGCAGCCCCTGAAGCATTAAGGGAGCTTTGTTTGAAGGCATGCTATATATGACAGCACCTGGTAGAATGTGTGTATTACAAGATGTTTTTTCCACCACCAGTTCCCTTTGGCAGTTGAAATGAATTTAAGTTCCTCATAGTCTCCATAGCATAAAGGAGAGTTACCTGCTTTTGTGACTGTGCTTTTAGTTAACCCTTTATCAGGCCCAATGACATAAAAATGGACCTGAAAAATGGGCATAGGATTTGCTGGATTTACTAAAACCTCCCCACTCTTAAATTTTCTATTAATGAGTTTTCAGTCATTGAATTTGTTAGAGCGACAACACATATTCTCTAAGAAGAAAATGAGATCCCAAGTACATAAAGCAAGGTAAAAATTTATTCCAGATCCAAGTTATCTAAATTGGCTTTGATTCAAGCCAAGGCTTCTCAGTAGAGCAGAAATCAAGATAAAAATTATTCCCTTCTTGGTGAACCAAAGATAGCTGAGCTTCTCCTGTAGAAAACGTCTAGTGAACTCTGGAAGCCTGCCACTCCCTTCCTCAGCAACCACCACAAACACAGCCCCCTGAGGATTGTGATAAGCACACAGTGGCCCGGGGACCTCTAGAAATGCTAATGGTCACAGTATGCTTTAAAAATGTATCATCCAATATAAATTAATTACAAAATTTTTGAAATGTAGTTCAGTTGAAAAATCATAAAAATATGATGCTTTGTGTATTAAGTGTTGCCACTTCAAAATGCCTTCTTGAATATCTCATATTCACTTTTTGGTAAGACTAAGCTTTTTCTCAAGGGTAGGAGACTACTGTTGTTCCTCTTCCTCATCTTCTCTAGAAAATTGCAAAAATATACCAAAACCAAAGCCTGCAACACAGAGAAATTAACTCACTCATAAAAAATCAGGACCCATTAGGGATACCAAGAGGGAACAAAAACCACCCGTGCCCACTCTATGCACTTGTCAAAGTCAAATGATTCACCGTTTTAATGCGTCATCCTTGATAACAAGGCCAACTACTCCATACTCAGGGTTTCGAAAAGGTTGATTCTACATCAGAGAGAAAAAACTGGCTGTAACTAAAGCTTTATCCATTCACTTTTCTATAATTTATCTAAATATCTATGTAGTATCTTTTAAAATTAGAAATGTATTTAGGGAGCTTATGGTAGCTTTCAGAGCACATTGACATTCACGCTCTCCTATCAACAAAAAGTCATTTTTTATAAATGAAGAAACTGGTTCATAAAAGGAAAACAGAGTGGTAGAGCTGGAAAGAACCCAGGCTTCCTGTTCCATCAGCCCTTCCACAGAGATTCCAGGTGCACAGAAGCCAAAAGTGCTCACGCACAACTCAGTTCAACTATGGCCACGACAGTCATAACATGAAGGTGAAGGGAGAGATATTTTGGCTAGAAATTGCTAAGAGACCTTAGGCAAAAATAAAGCACTGAGAAATATGTTTTTGAGATTGCGGTCTTGATGGGGTTCTGATGAGATGTTGGGGTTCAGTGAGTGGGGTCTTTGGTTTGCCTCTGAGAAAAGCGCTGGCAGAGTTCCCGTTAGTGGCACACAGCAATTTTACCCAGGAGTCAAAGATGTTTGCACAGACTTAGGCAGATAAAATATCCAAAAAGGGTAAGTTTGTTAGGGAAAAAAGGAAGGCTTGCACAGATATGGGGGGCAGAGAGTGCTGTAGCTTTTTAAAGGGACAGAAAAGAGACACCTGCATAGACCTGGTGGGCAGTCTTGGGACAGAGCTGCATTTTGCTAGGGCAGGAGTTGTTGCTATATAGTGTTCCTTTTTGGGGGGAGGGGTTCATTTCTTTGTGAAATTTTTATCCATTGTTAAATTAACCACTACTAGATCAGTCCTCCACATCCCCACCTCTGGTCCCCACTTATTTTCTATAGCAGTCCTTTGTAATGGCTGACACTCCCATATCTGTATCTCCAGGCCAGCTGAGCTTAAGAATTTCACTTTTTTGAAATATTTTTTTGTAGAAGAACTGAGGTGTAGGCTGCAAGTGTGAGAGGATTCACCAGACAGAGTGGGGAGCAGAGCAGGTGAACTTACTGAAATACACAAAGGAAAGCAGTGATAGCATTGATAGTGCTGAGACATAACCCCTAGACTGCCACGGAGAACCGATTTTTCATTTCTATAGCTGTTTAATGACGATGTTAATCATTTCTAACCCCACCTCCAGTTTCTGGTCTTGTGATGCCTCCATCCCAAATTTTCTACTCTAAGCCTCCAACAGTCTCAGTCACAAATTTGAGCTTAAGTTATGTCATTTGGTAGTGTTTTGGGGGCTTAAGTCTTCTGGATTACTCTCAAATTTCTAATTAGGTTAAACAGCATGATAATGCTACATTTTTTAAAGTTCCCAAGCATCCACCAAGATCTGAGTCTTTTCGTACATATACAACTACTTCCTTTCCTATTTTTTTTTTAAAGTTTTCTCCTCCAGCTAACTCTCCACAAGAAAAGTGGATACAAGAAAAGAGCAAAATAACATCAGAAGAAAACAATAATAGCCTGAGTTATTATCATGACAAAAATAAACAAACAAGCAAAAAAAATAAGGGATTATGTATGTTCTGAACAAGCAAGAAATTCAAGAAAGGGTGGACAGCTACTATTATCCATTCACATACCTGATAATCAGTCCAAAGGCTGGATCTGTGCTGTTCCAGTTCTGTGAGCTCTGCTGCATTAAACTATGGGCACTTGTTTCCCTGCTTAGTGGAAGACTGGAGGAGTCAATGAGAGGGGAAAATGAGGAAAGAAAAAAGAAGGAGAAAAGACTGGAAACAAAGGTCCTTTTTGACCCAGACTCCTTTGGGGATGGTGGAGAGGGTGGGGTAAATATATGAAATTTTATGGAAGTTTAAAGATGTATTTAAACTGGTACTTAAGAAATCCAGATCTCCACCAAATTTAATGTTAAATAATATGCTGCTGAAAGTTTACTGATGCAACCTATACACACAAAAGACAAATTTTATAAATAAAAACCTAACTCAATTCAAATGAGTACAGTGATAACAAAACTCTCTATATAAAGTGACTTATCAATGCAATCTAGAGAGTCAGATCACAATATTACTTATTTTTTCTTTGGATCATATTCCATGTTTCCACTATATTTGTGTTGACTGAAAATAAAGCCTCACAGATAGTAAGATCTGAATCCTGGAAATAGTGCACTAGATTTACTCTGTGAGAGTTGTTCTAATAAATATGTTTGAATTTAGTTTATATAGGTAGGAATACTGAGTTATTGACATTAAGAATGCAATTATTTTTGATAGAAGGGACTTCTAGTCCTGATCTAAAGATATACAGATAGTAAAGGCAACAGAGGATTTAATCTCTTCCATTTTTAAAGAATGCACTGCAGAAATGTAAAAGCTGGGTACCCATTATTCAATCTTTTTTATCTGTTAAAACTTAATCTGAAAAAACTGATTTCACCTTCAGGTATCAGATTTCTATATTTAGTATAGAATTACTAAAGACCACTTTGATCTCTTGCCTGCTAGATTGGGAGGAAAGGGACCCCAGAAATTTTTACAATGGTTAACATCTGACACATTTTAGGTGAAATATTATGAACATGCAAAGATAAACCTTTTTTTCAAAATGTCAGTTATAATAAATACCATTAAGCAAAGAACAATTACTATTTCAAGTATATAACTGAAAAATCAATTTATTTTCCTATTGCAGAAAATAATTGAAGACTCAAATATGAAAACATAGTTTATTTTCTCATTCAGACTCTTGTAGTTTATTTTTACAAAATAGCAAACAAAATTTGGTTCTTCATATTAATACAGAAAAAGTAATACATACCGAAATATATATATATAGCACTTAAGTTATAAACACATAGCAAAATCAGCATCACACAACCAGCAACCAGCAACCAGTTTTTTACATAATTAGGACTTCTCAGAAGATAAACATTGTTTTTAGCTTGCATATGTAAATAGTCTTTGATGCTTTATATCAACTAGTATTTACAAAAGCTAGTCTAAAAACTACCACCACCTACAAAAGTGGTGAGCTTTTGGATACAATTTTGCTATCATGCCATAATAAAGACTTCAAATTATAGAAAGCCAGCAGGGACTAATCACTTCAGTGCAATCGTAATAGGTAGAACTTCTTAACTGTGATTTAAAAATGTACACTGTGAGAATCCAAAAGGGATGCTTTTGAATCTTCAGTTGTTGGTTTCTTTATGATTCAACGATCTCTTAATCCAGGCTTGATTATGCCCCTGATCACTACCTAACTGTGATAGAGGGAAGTTGCATAGGGACTTTCTTCATCTCTGGGAGAAAAAAAAACAAACAGCATTAAGTCAGTGTTTAAAAACTGTATTCAGAAAACTAACACATATATTTATTATACAACTTAATATCCATTTGCAGTAAGGCAAGAATGTATGAATTTAATAAAAGCTTGCAGGCCTTGAAAGTTATATGAAATGTAAATACTCATTAAGGTGTACTTTATTGTTTCCATTTTATTGGCATTTCATTTATGAGATAAATAATGGTATTCATTATAAACTTATATTTTTTTATATTACACTTAAATGAGGCATGTTAAATTATAAGTTAATTATATTCATATGTATATTTGCTTGGGTTTTGGTATTCTACCTTTCTCAAAAGAATTTGAGGTACCCAAAACAAAGCACATACATATAAATGATGAATAAAATAAAAATAAAAAATCAGGACTAAGGAAAGGTAAAATGTACAACTATATTAACCACAACAAATATTATAGTAGTTGAACTGAGGATCAGTTTTAGTTGTAAGCTTCCTGGTAGCCAGGGCAAAAAGGGAAACACGGTAAGTTGTACCATTCTTAGAGTTTTAAAGGAAAATGAAAACCAATTCTATGGGAGAGATAAAGGCTTGCACTAGTACCAAATTAAATACCAAAAAATTCACATGAGATTTTATGTAGAAACACCCGGTAACACATAATGACAAATTTTAGAAGGATCAGTGTTTTCTAGGACACCGCTTCCTTTGAAGGTGGCAATTAGATGTTTCTATTTGGCTACTAGCCAGAATTGCTGGCTGGACGGTTATACTATCAGAGCAAAGGAGTAATTTTTTTAATAATAACTAACAGAGACAAAAGCGTCACAACAGATAAAACCTTATGCAAAGCAATACTGTTTAGACTTTGTGTGTTTAAAAATACCTCTCTAGAATCAAAATACAGTTTTTAAAGAAAAGAACTTGGCCAAACAAGGGCAGTCACAGTGATTTACTCAGCCCTGGACATTTTACCAGAGCTTTTGTACCTGCTCTCTTCTTTCAGTTTCTTAGCTGCCTGTGTTGATAACTTAATCTGCAAGTCTAGTCTCTGTAGGAAATCTCTGGCTGATACTTCCTCAGGCTGCACAGGCTGAGTATCAGACTCTTGAGGACTGGCAGGAGAGAGGTCTTCCCCAGTCGCCACTTGCTCTTCTTCATGAGAAAAACTGCTATCAACAGTTTCATTTTCTGGAGAATCTATTGAGTTAAGTCCATTGAACAGCAAAGGCCTCTCTGATATAATTGGGATGTTCAAAGTTTTCTTCAGAAATATACAATCATTGGTGAACAATTTGTTTGCCCTTTTAATTTGCTCCATCTAAAATATAAAAAAAAGAAAACAGTGTTACGTATAAATAAATCCAGGATGCGGCTTATCACACAACACAGAACTAAAAATATTCAAGAGTAAAATGTGTGCAATGCTTTCTTTGGACTTGAGATTATTTTTCTTTTTAAGATTTATTTATTTATGCACACAAAAGCTGGGGTGTAGGCCAGAGGTGCAGGGGGGTGAGAGGTTCACCAAAGACAGAGTGAGGAGCAGAAAAGGCACTGCTGAGGGGAGCAGGGGGTGAGACAGGAGGGGTCTGCTGCGCCATGTGGGTTAGCTCCCTGGTCAGGGATTGAACTCATACTTCAGTGGCTGTGGATAGCTTGATAGTGCTGAGACTTAACCCCTTGCACCACCAGGGAGACCCTGGACTTGAGATTCTTAATCCAGATTAAGTCACATCCCCCAATAGCCCCCAGATATTTCAAGAGATGTCAGGAAATTGTATTTCTCAGTTTTCAAAAAGAAAGACTAATTTCCCCCAGTACATTATTTCCTTTACAAGGCAGTTTTTGCCAATATCAGCAGCCTTAATAACAAACTCTGAAAACCTGACTATGAAATTGAGGCTACAAACTGGGGAAGGGGAGGAAGGCAAATAAAGTGAGCAGGGAGCACAATGGACGGTGGTACAGTCTGTGGGGGCCTTGGTGGTGGGTGTGGTGTGAGGACATGCATCTAAGATGGTGTGATCCTGTGTCTCTGAATTACACATAGTTGTATGTTACCTCAATTTTAAAAAGTTGATTTTTTAAATAAATTCCATTCTTATTTTAATATTTTTATTATCTGATATTTTAAAAATACATTAGGACTGTTATTTCACTTATGAAATACTTTCTGTGTTTCTGGAATTGTGTTTGGTAAACCTAATGGATATAGGGGCTGGTACAGGGATAAATGAGAATTTGGAAAAATAGTGTAGACTGGGTTGCAGTCATTAAGAAAGTCCTCACAGAAGAGGGAGGGCTCTGATTTTGATTATTTTGCATTTAGGTGGGTCTTGAAGAATGGGTGAAATCGGGCCAAGAAAGGAAATTCGGAAGGAGAGAGCACTTTACATACGGTGGCTCATTTTTTCCTGCCCTGTGGAGAAAGTATTGAAAGACCCACTTTACAAACAAAAGAAACAAAGTTCATAGAGATTATATATCATGGCATCATCATACAAATGGCAGATGAAGAAGCTAGAATTTATTATGGTTTCTGCAACCTCAAACTCTTTCACAGCCTGTGGATGCTCCCCACAAAACCATAGAAACGGAGGAGGAGGTAGGGGTCAAAGACAGACTGCAATTCACACTTGCTACACCATTTAACTTTCATAATAGTTCTATAATCTAGATAATATCCTCTCTGTTTTTAAAGTGAAGAAAAGACTCAAGAGTTAAGTGGCATGCCTGAGGCCACAATGCTGGAAAGTACAGAGAGGACTCAAGTTATTTGGTTCCAAGCATGCTGGAGAAATGCCTACGCTTATGTTCATCACACTGTATTATAGTGTGTCTGCAGGTTTCTCCACACAACTACCCTGGAAACTCAAACCATGCTAAGCTCTTTATATGCACCATACCATCTTATTTTCATCACAACTCTTGTGACGTGTAATCAAGATAGTCTGGTACAAAAGCTAAGCCATTCTGGCTTGTGAATCTGACAGCCCTGGTTTCAAATCTCAGTTCAACCAAAGTGAAAGATCTGAACATGAACTTCTTACTCATCTCACTAAAACAAAACTTGTGTAAAACAGGTATTGTCTATTTCCCACAGAAAATTAAATGAGTGTTTATACATATATATATATACACACGCATATATATATATATATATATATATATATATATATATATATACACACACACACACACACATACTAGTACAGGGGGGATATCCACGTACATAAGAAAGAAAGAGAAAAAGAGACCATTTAGCAGAGCAAGTGGGCAGTAGATGGTACTTATTACTCACCCTTTTCCAGTGAAGAAACTAAACACACAAAGGATGACTGGTTTTTGTTTTTTGGTTTTTTTTTAAAGATTTTATTTTATTTATTTATACAAGCACTGGGTACAGTCAGAAGCACGGGAGGGTGAGAGAATTCACCAGAGGCACAGGGGAGAGCAGAGCAGGAAGACTGACAAGTACACTGCTGAGGAGAGCAGGGGGTATGGCAGGGCATGGCAGGAGAGGTCTGCGCACCATGTGGGACCCTCTCCTGATGGCTGGGGATCGAACCAGCACTGCAGAAGCCGCGGGCTGCTTCGCAACCCAGCGCTCAGCCGCTGCACCACCAGGGAGGCCCAGGATGACTGGTTTGACCAAGTACACACATGGCTCTTAAAATCTATCAGCAAAATATCTGTCTAACTCTAAAATCCATTAAACACTGTGATTTAAGTGCACAACTAATGGGACCAAATTACGGGAGTTCTTTAATGCCAAATTGATTGAGTGAAAAAGTTTTCTGCAGAGAGTTTGAAAAAACAATAATCAAATAAATGGACCCAGTTTCTCCTATTTTCCTATTATAAGCTGAATCCATGAAACAGTACACTTAAAGCTATTTTTTTTTCTTTTAAAGATACAGTCATGTACCACATAACAACATTTTGATCAACAAAAGACTGAGTACATGACAGTGGTCCCTATATGTAGCCTAGATGTGTTATAGGCTATCCTGTCTAGGTCTGTACAATTATCAATAATTCTATGATGTTCACACAATGACATTGCCTAATGACACATTTTTCAGAGCACATACCTGCCATTAATAGGCACATGACTGTTCTCCATTATTTTTTGTGTAGGGTTGAAAGCGAGAGGTTGTGATACAGGCATTTTATTTATGGAATCCCAAGCTAATCCATACTGCAAGCCCAGGGTTTCAAGGCTCCCTAGCGTCATTAACAGGGAGGTTCCAGGAGCCCCTATATTGTTAAACTGTTTGCTTATGCTACAAAACTGTTGCAACATTATGTTTTCAAGCTATCTTTGCAGAACATCTGAACTCTGCCATCACCAAAAGAGGAAGCATCAGTATTAAAAAAACTAGCAACAACAAATGTTGGCAAGGATGTGGAGAAAAAGGAACTCTCCTGCACTGCTGGTGGGTGTGCAAACTGGTCCAGCCAGTATGGAAAGCTGTGTGGAGATTCCTCAGCCTGCTAAGATAGAGCTTCCATATGATCCAGCAATTCCGCTCCTAGGTATTTACCCAAAAGACACAGAAACATTAATTCAAAAGGGCACCTGAACCCCTATGTTTATAGCAGCACTATTTACAATAGCTAAGCTTTGGGAACAATCCAAATGCCCCAAAACAGATGACTGGATCAAGAAGATGTGGTACATATACACAATGGAATATTACTCAGCATTCAAAAAAGATAAACACATGCAATTTGCGGCAACATGGATGGAGCTGGAAGGGATCATGCTCAGTGAAATAAGCCAGCAAGAAAAAGAAAAATACCGGATGGTCTCACTCATAGCAGGAATCTAGAAAACCTAAATAAGGGACCAGGAAAAAGAATAACTATAAGAAAGAAAAAAATCAAAATCAACAAACAACTATGAACCAGAGACACACACTTTGGCAGGGGGTGGGGGGGGAGGGATTGGGGTCAAAATAAGGGGGTTGCAATTGTATGGGGAATATAAAAATAAAATTTATTATTTAAAAAAAAAGAATAAAAAAAATAGAAAAAAAAAAAGTCTTAGCACTATCAAGCTATCACCACTGTGGCCTGAGTTTAACCCCTGGTCAGGGAGCTAACCCACATGGCGCAGCAGACCTCACCTACCTGTCTCACTTGCTGTTCCCCTCTGCAGTGTATTTCAGGAGATCTGCCTGTTTTGCTCCCCTCTCTGTCTCTGGTGAACCCTCTCACCTCTACCCCGCACCTCTGGTCTGTACCCCAGTTCTTGTATGCATAGATATATAAATCTTACCCCAAAAAGACCAGATTAAAAAGCATATATGGGGAAGTGAAAAGTGACCAAAAGTTGCTGACATGTCATTGTAATGTTAAAATTTAATGAGATGGATGGGATTTAGCTGCCCTTTCTGCACATGTGATGTGTGGTGAAGCATGATCACTGACTGAGCAGATGCCAACAAAGAAATGCCTAGAACACATCAGAGGGAGAACTATGTGGTTACTACCACCACCACTTCCCGGCCCATTCTAAGCACAACTCAACATATTCTGTTCTTTTGGAGACAAATTGAGAGACTCTGATGGCAAGAAAGGTCTCCCTGGAGGGCTCTTTTGCCCTCCACCCCATATCTCCAGTCGGTATCTGGAGTCCTCATTTCATTCCTGATTGGGGTTCTCAAGAGCCCACAGGCTGGTCTGGTATCTGATGATATACACCTTACCACGTAACTTTCCTTCCTTTTTTTTTTAAAAAAGATTTATTTTATTTATCTATGCATACAAGAACTGGGGTACAGGCCAGAGGTGCAGGTGGTGAGAGGAATCACCAGAGACAGAGTGGGGAACAGAACAGGCAGATTGACTGAAATACACTGCTGAGGGGAGCAGTGGGCAAGACAGGAGAGGTCTGCTGCGCCATGTGGGTTAGCTCCCTGGCCAGGGATCAAACTCGTGCTACAGTGACTGACCACAGCTTCATAGTGCTGAGCCTTAACCCCTTGTGCCACCAGGGAGGCCCATATCTGCTTTTCAAAGAGCTCACTGGGTATAACTCACTCATGTTGCCAGAGGCTTGGATGAAGGACCAGAAATCCCTCCCTTGTCTGCAGGGTTACCAAGACTAGTCCAGAAGCAGGGTGAGGTGGTCTTTTGAATTCTAGTTTCTAATTAGAGTGAAGACAAGGGTAAAAAAGAGAGAATGTGAATGGACAGATGCATTAAAGAGACAAATTTTAAATCTAAAAACCCTAGCTATCTGTGGCCTACTTTAGGCTTAGATTTTTTTTTTTTTTTTTTTAATTTTTAATATTAAATTTTATTTTTATATTCCCCCATACAATTGCAAACGCCCCATTCTGACCCCAATCCTTCCCCTCCCGCCCCCCGCCCCCCAAAAAGTGTCTCTGGTTCATAGTTTTTTGTTGATTTTGATTTTCACTTTCTTATATTCATTTTCCTGGTCCCTTATTTAAGTTTTCTAGATTCCTGCTATGAGTGAGACCATCCGGTATTTTTCTTTTTCTTTTTGGCTTATTTCGCTGAGCATGATCCCTTCCAGCGCCATCCATGTTGCTGCAAATTGCATGTGTTTATCTTTTTTGAATGCTGAGTAATATTCCATGGTATATATGTACCACTTCTTCTTGATCCAGTCATCTATTTTTGGGCATTTGGGTTGTTTCCAAAGCTTAGCTATTGTAAACAGTGCTGCTATAAACATAGGAGTGCAGGTGCTCTTTGGAATTGATGTTTCTGTGTCCTTTGGGTAAATACCTAGGAGTGGAATTGCTGGATCATATGGAAGCTCTATGTTTAGTAGGTCCAGAAATCTCCACACAGCTCTCCATAGTGGTTGGACCAGTTTGCACTCCCACCAACAGTGCACAAGAGTTCCTTTTTCTCCACATCCTCGCCAACATTTGTTGTTGCTAGTTTTTTTAATATGTGCCATTCTCACTGGTGTGAGATGGTATCTCATGGTAGTTTTGATTTGCATTTCCCTGATTGCAAGTGATGTTGAACATTTTTTCATATGTCTGTTGGCCATTTGCATTTCCTCTTCAGAGAAGTTTCTTTTTAGCTCTTCTGCCCATTTTTTGACTGGATTATTTTCTTTGTTGTTGCTGAGTCTCATCAGCTCTTTGCAGATTTTTGTGATCAGTCCTTTATCATTAGTGTTGGGTGCAAAAATGTTCTCCCAGTTGGTGGGGTTTCTCTTTGTTTTTGTTATTGTCTCTTTTGCTGTGCAGAAGCTCTTTAATTTGATGTAGTCCCAGCTGTTTATCTTTCTCTTCACTATCACTGCTTTGGGTGATGTGTCTGTAAAGATGTCTTTGATGTGCAAATCCCGTAGTGTTTCGCCTATATTTCCTTCTATGTATTTTATGGTTTCAGGTCTTATGTCTAGTTCTTTAATCCATTTTGAGTTGATTTTTGTGTATGGTGTGAGGTAGTGGTCAAGCTTCATTCTTTTGCATGTAGCGACCCAGTTTTCCCAGCACCATTTATTGAACAAACTTTCTTTGCTCCAATGCATAGTCTTTGCTCCTTTGTCAAAGATTAGTTGACCATAAATCTGTGGGTTTATTTCTGGATTTTCTATTCGATTCCATTGGTCTGTATGTCTGTTCTTGTTCCAATACCATGCAGTTTTGATGATTATGGCTTTGTAGTATAGTTTGAAGTCTGGGAGTGTGATGCCTCCATTTCCTTCTTTTTTTTTCAGTAGAGCTTTGGCTATTCGGGGTTTTTGGTGATTCCATATGAATTTCATCAATAATTGTTCTATTTCTTTGAAGAATGCCATTGAGATTTTGATTGGAATAGCATTGAATCTGTATATTGCTTTTGGTAGGATGGCCATTTTAATAATGTTTATTCTTCCAATCCATGAGCAGGGGATGTCTTTCCATTTCTTTGTGTCTTCTTCTATTTCTTTTAACAGTGTTTTATAGTTTTCTTTGTATAGGTCCTTTACCTCTTTTGTTAGATTTATTCCCAAATATTTGATTTTTTTGGTTTCGATAATAAAAGGGGTGGTTTTTTTGATTTCTTCTTCTTCAGATTTATTGTTTGTGTATAGGAAGGCTACTGACTTTTGCATGTTGATTTTGTATCCTGCCACTTTACTGAATTGATTGATGAGTTGAATTAGTTTTTCTGTGGAGATTTTGGGGTTCTCTATGTATATTATCATATCATCTGCAAATAGTGATAGTTTGACTTCTTCTTTTCCTATTTGGATTCCTTGGATGTCTTTCTCTTGTCTTATTGCTCTGGCTAGGACTTCCAGTATTATATTGAAAAGCAGTGGTGAGAGTGGACATCCTTGTCTTGTTCCAGATCTTAATGGAATTGCTTTCAGCTTTTCACCATTGAGAATGATACTGGCTGTTGGCTTCTCATAGATGGCCTTTATGATGTTGAGGTATGTTCCTTGTATCCCAAGAATTTCAAGGGCTTTTATCATGAATGGGTGTTGCACTTTGTCGAAAGCTTTCTCAGCATCTATTGATATTATCATATGGTTTTTATATTTCTTTTTGTTGATGTGTTGGATAACGTTGATTGATTTTCGGATGTTAAACCATCCTTGTGCCCCTGGAATGAATCCAACTTGGTCGTGGTGAATTATCTTATGGATACATTGTTGGATTCTGATAGCTAAAATTTTATTGAGGATTTTTGCATCAGTGTTCATTAGGGAGATTGGCCTATAGTTTTCCTTTTTTGTGTTGTCCTTATTCGGTTTTGGTATTAGTGTAATATTGGCTTCATAGAAAATGAAATAACACAGGTCAGAGGAATAGGTATAAAAGATGAACCCATAGAACCAGAAAGGGGCTGTAAATTGTCTGTTGTGTTGGTTATTCTTCCTTTAAACCCATCCTCAATTCGTAATCTATTCTCTATTCTGACCTGAACCTCAAGAGGTTAACTTCTTAGGAACTGCATTTCTAAGCTCCCTTGTCCTCGGAATTTCAATTGATAGTCCAAAGGAAGGAACCAGCAGAAGAACCACCACATCATAGCCCCAAGGGCTACAGTCCTCTATGGCAGAGTTCCCACCAGGCAGTCCCTCATGCTAGGCTCCAACTCTCACTGGTATCTGGTACACCACTGCTTCCCGGGTCCTACAGACCTAGGGATAATGTCTCCCTGCTGTTGCTAGTCTCTGGTGCTTTGCCATCCCTCGTTCATTTCCCTAATCCTGCTCACACTTATGTAAATGTCCCTTTGAGATAGCTTAGGTAAAAGAAATTGCAAGCTGGAAGGGTGAGTTGCCACAAGTCCTATTTGTTGGGTGGACTAAATCATGGATTGGAGCGCCCTGTCCAAACAATTTGGCCCGCTACACTGACCATGAGGTGCTATGCTAGACAAAAAGCATTAGATCTTGGGGCCTCCCTGGTGGCGCAAGGGGTTAAGACACAACCTATGAAGCTGTTGTGCGAAGCCACTGCAGTATGACTTTGATTCCTCGGCCGGCCAGGGAGGTGACCCACATGGCGCAGCAGACCTCTCCTGACTCACCTGCTGCTCCCCTCAGCAGTGTATTTCAGTCAGTCTGCCTGTCTGTTTCCCACTCTGTCTCCGGTGAATCCTCTCACCCCCCACACCTCTGGCCTGTACCCCAGTTCTTGTATGCATAAATAAATAAATCTTTCAAAAAAAAAAGCATTAGATTTTGACTAATGATTATCTCACAATTTCCTGTAGGGAGAAGGCCAAGCGCCCACGTGTGCATTAGAATGTAACCCATACTGCAAATGCCCAGGCATAGCCCCCCACCGAACAAGCACGATGCTGTTCTCCTCCTCCCTACCTTGCCTCATGAACCAACCCTAATACCCCTTTCTGACACTGGTTCCTTCATGCATGAGTCTCTAATAAAGCCTTGTCCAACACCTAGAACTCTCTGGAGAATTCTTTCCCTAGAGGACAAAGACCCAATCTTTGGAGCTGGGGCTTATAACACCTTCATTAAACTTTCTTTGGCCACACCCTGGGCCCACTGGGCCCACTATGTGTATCCTGACAGGATCCTGACTGATACATCTATCACTGAGTGTCCTGAAGTCAGGGACTCCATTCAGTAGCAGCATTAAGCTCTGAAGTTGCATGCTGACCTTTATAGTCTAAGATGACCATTGGAAGCTAGCGTCAAAGACATCATGGGTATTCAGATATATAGTTACCTTCAAGATGGGAACCAAGCTAAGGATGGGCAGATTTTTTTATTTATACAAGAACTGGGTATAGGCCAGAGGCGCGGGAGAGCGAGAGAATTCACCAGAGACAGAGCAGGTAGCAGAACAGGTAGACGGACCAAAAACACTGCTGAGGGAAGCAGCAGGTGAGACAGGAGAGGTCTGCACGCCATGTGGGAATCTCCCTGGCCAGCCAGGAATCGAACCCTGGATGCAGACTCTGTGGACAGCTTTAAGCACTGTGCTCAACCCGCTGCACCACCGGGGAGGCCCAGGATGGGCAAATTTGAGTTTGAAAATGAAACAGGTACATGAGTTCAGTATAAAACTGAAGTTAGAAATATGTATTTAGAAATACTTTCTGGGTTCAAATTCTGGTTTTGCCACTTTCTAACCATTCTCTATAAATCTGTTTTCTTTTCTGTAAAGTAAGGAAAACATTACAATCATGCTCACTAACAACAGGGATACATTCTGAGAAAAGCGTCATTAGGTGATTTTGTCACCAATTTTGTCATTCCTATAGAAACAGAGTGTACTTACACAAACCTAAGTGGCACAGCCTACAACATGCCTTGGTCACACACAGAGACCACCGGCACATATGTGGTTTGTGTCGACTGAAACACTGTTATGTGGTGCTCAACTGTACTATCATTCCACGATTGCTCTGATGACTTATGGAATTAACTCTTTTTTTTTAAAGATTTATTTATTTATGCATACAAGAGCTGGGGTACAGGCCAGAGATATGGAGGGTGAGAGGACTCACCAGAGAGAGTGGGGAACAGAAAAGGCAGACTGACTGAAATACACTGCTGAGGGGAGCAGTGGGCGAGGCAAGAGAGATCTGCTGCGCCATGTGGGTAGCTCCCTGTCCGGGGATCAAACTTGTGCTACAGTGGCTGCGGATGGCTTCATACATTGCATCTTAACCACTTGCGTCACCAGAGAGGCCCAGGAATTAACTCTTGTGAAGCATTCAGAACAATGGATGACACCCAGGAAGCATCTCAATAACGTTAGCAGCTAAGACTATTAAATACAATCAAAAGTGAGGGTCTTCCTGGTGGCACAAGGGGTTAAGCACCACACTATGAAGCAATCCACAGCCTTTGCAGCACGTGTTTGATTCTCGGCTGGCCGGAGAGTAACCCACATGGAAAGGCAGACCTCTCCTGACTCGCCCACTGCTTCCCTCAGCAGTGAATTTCAGTCAGTCTGCCTGTTCTGTTCCCCACTCTGTCTCCAGTGAATCCTCTCAAACCCTCCCACCCGCCCCCTCTGGCCTACACCCCAGCTCTTGTATGCATAAATAAATAAATCTTAATAAAAAAAAACACAATCAAAAGTGAGAAAAGAACAGGTAAGAACAGATCCTGACATGTATTCAGCAAATGAGAAGTGAGGAGTGCACATTTTGAAAACATTTCTTCGCTAAGACTATATAAATGTCATCTAAACAAGGCTAAGTGAATAACATTTTATGTTGTCAGTACCCTGAGTTTTAATTTTATATTTTCAAAAGGTATTGACTTTGATCTTAACTTGTTCTCTTTGACAAGCAACGGCTTGAACCAACTATACAGGCTCCAAACTCTTACCTATAAATGAAACCAGTCATGCAAAAAGACAAGGGTGGGAAGGGAGCAGGGGTGCTGGAGGGGTTTGGGGGGGGGGGAGAAAGGGTTCCAGCCAGAAAGAGCAGCTGCAGTGCCCCAGAGCAGGAAAAAGTGGTGTGGCTGAAGCACAGGGAGTAATGAGCAAGCTGAGGCCGCACACAGCCTTGGATGCCAAGGTAAGAATTTAGGTTTTATTTTAAATGTGGTAAGAAAATCTTGGAGGATGAAGGAAGGGAAGGACATGACCTGATTACAGTTAAAAGATCACTCGGCTGTTTTGTGGAAAATGGGTTGGCAAGAAAGAGGCATCAGTGGAAACAGGAAGTCCAGTAGTGGAGGAAACTGCAGCGGCACAGACCAGACTGTAGATAATCCTGAGCAATGAAATGATGTTTTGTTTTGCTTTGGAAAGTTTTATACCTTTAGTTGAACTGAAACGGATCTAATGTTCTGAGAATTGCATCTCACATATCAAAAGTCATGATCCAAACCAGGGAAGCACTAGAAAACTCAGCTTTCCCACTGGTGCTCTGTTCAACTTTTCCCAAATACCCAATTAATGCTGAGAATAGAAAGTATGACCTTTTCAAAAGTGGCACAGAGCTGTCCTGTTTCTTGAAGGTGGCTGAGTAGAGGGGAGGTATAAGCAGTTAAATGCTGTCATTTCAGAAGTCTCTCCTAAGGAGGACTGAATAGCATGACTCATGAAAATTTACTATCTGTTCACTAAGAAACAGATTACGGAATACTTAAGAGTTAACAGGAAGGCCACAGGTCAGTCAGGCTGAAATTATGTAGAATAGCACCTTCAGAAATTTAAAAACAACTTATTTAGTGATGCTCCTGTAAATACATTTTATAAAGGTGAGTTCACTCTGGAGGAAACTCACAAAACTTTCCCCCCAAAAGGTATATCAACACAAGCTACTAGGCATGGCCAACAACTCTCCCTTAAGGTTAATTAGGTCAGCTTTAGCAGGCTCCCTATCTAACTATGAATGCAACGTTTAACATTTCTTTTTCTTCCTTTCCAGTCCTTAAAAACAAAAAAGAAGAAAAACTTCCTTTCCAAAACATTTCAGGATACACAGTAACATTCACACAGCACTATGTGGCTTACAGACTATTTACACACACACACACACACACACACACACACACACACACACACATCTCATTTTATTACCATCATTTCACAGAAAACAGAGAGGATTCCTTCAAGATCATTCACTAGAAGTACTAAATTGACACACACACTCCACCCCCCAACAATCTCCTGTTAAGTTCTAGGTGTTAGAGGGAAACAGACTCCTCCATTGTCATGTGCTAACGGGGAAAAAAACATTTCTATGTCATCTCAGAAGAATATGACACTCCATTTACCTGAAATGTTGAGAAAAAAGGCAAATCTATAGATTAGGAAGTAACTTCTGCAACTGGAGAAGGGCATAGGGAGTAAGGACAATGTGCACAGGGATGTTTTCAAAGTGATGGAACTGTTCTAAAATTGGATTTTGGTAATGATTGCACAGCCATATAAAAGTGCTAAAAGTCCTTGAATTGTACATTTAAAATGGCTGATTTTTGTAGTATGTACATTACACCTCAATAAAGCTGGTTTTCAATAGAAAATACATAATAACCTATGTGTTTACTCACTAAAGACTTTTATTTTTTTTTTACTAACTTGACCATGTCTCTCACTACAGGCAAAACTACTTATTTATGGTTCTCTTCCCGGTGACCAGAAAGGATCAGCAATTTCTACCAGCAGCAGGAGCTAAAGTTATAATCACAAATGATTTATACTTACATTTCTAACTCCCAGTGCTTACTTCCCCTAAAATGATATTCATTTCACCTTTTCTCAGCAAGGTCACTTCTCTTAGAGAAAGTGTTAAGAAAGTTCCTGGCTTAACTGCTCCTTGGAAAAGGAAAAGAAGACTCTGGGGACAAAATTGGACAGGAAGTGACTGAGGGGACTGGGGGCAATACGGTCTCTGTAGGGGGTACAGCCAGGCAAGTCGCCAAAGGGAAGCACAGACAAAAAGCTTGATGCAAATAATGATAGGTCTCCCCATGTCTCCTTGCAGACTCCTTACTTTCAGTTTCTTTACTGTGTTTTCCCAAAGTTTCCAAACAAAAAGTTCAAAGTGACTGCCTAGAGCTTAGTCAGTTCCTTCCAGAGACCTGACTACAACTGAGAGGAGCTAGGGTAACCACAAAAGCAATAGCCAAATCTAGAATACTGGGTCAGGGATGGGGCCTTTGTGTCTCGGCGGAGATAAGCACAGCCCAGAAAATTCCAGTTCAAGCAAAGTTCATGTCTGAGATCTGAACTATATTTTCATCTCAACCCAAAGAGTTTCAGTTTCCGACACCCACTTCCTTAAATGTGCCTTACCACAGGGAGATGCTCACATCTGAACATGTATTTAATGTCAGGTGGAAGGGGGAGAAACAAACACAGGGTACCAGTAACTGCAGCAGTCTTCTTTTTATAGATTTGCAAACTAGACACAAATCAATTTTTGCAACTACAGTTAAGCAGCCTGCACTCCCTTTGCTCAGTCCTTCCCTGCCTCACCTTTCAGGGTTTGCTCAGCTCAGGTCCTGAAGATTTCATAGCAGTCAGGCTGTCCAGTGGATGAAAACCCTGTGTGTGTAGAGGGTCCACATTCTGCCAGACTCAGGCTAGCACAGATTATACAAAAATGAATCAGAGACACTCCTGTCTTCTTAAGTAGCTGCAGGCTAGTGGAAAGTAGTCACCGAAAAACTCACCATAAAGAGAGGACAACATGTATTAGTTTGAAGCCCCAGCATCTATCTAACACTGGGCCTCAAACACACCAGGTTCAAAAGTAGGTTAAAAACAAAACAAAACAAAAAACAATGAATGCCAGTTGCAAATAACTACTAAAGAATTCTTTTTAATTTAAAGATTTATTTTTATTTATTTATGCATACAAGAACTGGGGTGTAGGCCAAAGATGCAGAGTGGGGCAGGGGTGAGGGGATTCACCAGAGACAGAGTAAAGCGCAGAACAGGCAGATGTGCTGAAATACACTGCTGAGGGGAGCAGCGGGTGAGACAGAAGAGGTGGTCTGCTGGGCCATGTGGGTCAGCTCCCTGACCAGGGATTGAACTCATGTTCCAGTGGCTGGCAGTAGCTTGATAGTGCTGAGACTTTAACCCCTGCTCCACTAGGAAGGCCCAACTACCAAAGATTTTGAAGGGGATGGTGGTAAGGGTCATTAAGATGTTTTCTAAGTCACTCCCAGCAGAATTAGGGTCTGTCAGGTGTTAGGCCTAGCCAGGTTCTTGAACCTCCATATTCTTTTCCATATAAATTAGATTCCTAGATCCCTGGGTCCTGATTCACTAGGGCAGAGGTACTCAAACTAAACAGTAAACAAGCAGAAAATGTATTGCATATCAGCAAATCATCCAGAATCCAACTATATCTCACCATTTCCACCTCTACTGCTTTGGTCCAAGGTACTGTCCTCTGTCACCTGCATTATTGCAAAAGCCTCCGTCCTATTTGATCCCCCTGCCATGGCACTTGCCCTCCTACAGCCTATTCTCAAAGCAGCAACCAGAGTGATCCTTTCCATGCGCAATTCATATCATGTCACTCTTCTGCTCAAACCCCTCTAATATTTTCCAAATTAGACAAAAATTGGCAGTTCTCAAAGTGCCTTCAAGGTCCTTAGTGATCTGGTCCAAATACACCCCAGTGCAATCAAAGCACCAGTCACATTACAGCATTCCTGGAACTCGTCCATTAAGTTCCCACCTTTGCACACTCATTGTTCCTCTCTGTAGGGCTCCCTCCTTTACATTCTTCTCAGTGAGGTCTTCCATAGCCAGGATGGTTGGAAGTGCAGCTACCTCCACCAGCCCTTCCTATCGCCTTTCCCTTCAATTTTTTTCTTCATTTTGTTTAACAATACTTAACATAGAACATATTTTGTTTGTTTACTTACTACCTCCACTGACTAAAATGCAAGCACCATAAAGGTATGGATTTTATACATTAACATGTCACCAGAAAGACAAGCAAGCAAGCAAGCAAGCAAGCAAGAGAAAGAAAGAAAGAAAAAAAAAATCCAATAAATGAGAAAACAAGGCAAAGAAGGGGGAGGGAAGCAAGTCACACAGCTAATATCTGCTACACTATTTTAGGGCCAGTAAAAAGTGAAAATGTGGGGTCCTGGATCACAAGTTTTTGAAATTTTAAGGCAGCAACAACAGCCATTAAAACAAATTCAGGGCTCTTCCATGCCTGTAAAACAGATATGCCTGGGCGCCTTTTCTGGAGAGTCTGGTCCAGCAGAGTTAAGGCCAGCTAGCATCTTTCATCTTAGTGTGTCCAAGGGCATTCTCCTATCCAGGTAAGTTTGAAGAACACATTTTGTCCCACAGCTTGGATGTACCCTGCTGCTAGCCCTTGAATACTGCTTCAGATAACCAGTTTCCAACTTGTTCCTCTGGTACAAAGATTAGCAACCAGGTCTTTATCTTTACTTTCTGTTCTGGAACCTCATGGTACCTAATACGTTACTGAATTTTACCAGTCTCCCCCATTAAGGACTGAAGTCCTACAAGGTCTCCCAGCTGGGGGATTGGGGAGCTGACATGGGCAGACAGGCTTTTTTGAGAGTTCCTGTTACTGTAAGACTGCAGAACTGTGGTCTACTCTCCCCAGATATGGGATGTTAAAGATAACTATTATAAATTCGCCTGGACTGACTTACTTTTCAGGTGCACTGCCTTGGCGCTCCAAATCTCCAACATTTCGTCGCCTATTTTTTTTTTAATATTCTTTTTTTTTTTTTAAGATTTATTTATTTATTTATTTATACAAGCACTGGGTACAGTCAGAAGCACGGGAGGGTGAGAGAATTCACCAGAGGCAGAGCAGGCAGAAGGACCGAAGTACACTGCTGAGGGGAGCAGCGGGCGGCAGGAGAGGTCTGCGCGCCATGTGGGACCCTCCTCTGGTGGCTGGGGAGCAGCCGGAGATGGAACCGGCGCTGCAGAGGCTGCGGGCAGCTTCGCAACCCAGTGCTCAACCACTGTGCCACCGGGGAGGCCCTCGTCACCTATTTTAAACAATAATTTAAATAAGTTGTAGATGATCAAGGGTGACTATTATAGACTTAACTTACTTAACTCATTCCCGTTCAATGAGGAAGAGAAAAATAATCATCTGCCTTTTTAGCTTCCTTTAAAATCTCCATTAAAAATGAGTAAATCCAATTAAATCTGCAGATATTAACTAATGTAAGAATATAATTTCACTCTAATGATATTGTCAC
>NW_023601104.1:22839394-22854394 GCF_014898055.3 Talpa occidentalis | reverse complement strand
CTAAAAAGACTGTGTCATTATTACATAATGTGGGCTAAATATTTTGTCTTGTGATTAAGGCATATGCACCCAGCTAATGTACAACCTCTGATGAAGCAGGCCAACAGAGAAGAACCAGTTAGAATTTATAAACTTGTAGTTTTTTGATACAGCTTTTGCTTTAATTAATTAACTTACTAGGTATTAAGAAAGAAATAACTGAATTTTAAAATATAACAATTTTCCCCCAACTATACTCAATTTATACAAGCCAATGGATAGTTTTCACATTTGACATTAATCACCTTACAAATTTGATAGACATTAATTTGTTTGTGGTCATAACTTGTTAAATGAAACAATATATATTTCTACAGATTTTTTTAAAAAGATGGACTTTCTGTGAAAAGGGGAGATGTAGAAAAAAAATGCTTAAGTGTAGAGTGTTTTATAGTGAAGTGTTGGTTTTACAGATTTTTTTTTCTAACACATTTTTCTATACCACATCTTCTGGGTGGTAGGTTCACAATGGTGGTAATATCTGATGGGGATACCCCAACATTCCCTCAATTGAAAATTGGTACGTGAAAATAAAAACAAAGAAATTCTGAAGATTTCTATGGTCTTTACCCTTGACGGTACATATGTAGATTTTGTAATCACTTAGACCTAGATTGAGTTCAGACTCTGCTACTCTCCATTGACATATTGGCTATGATTTTGGAAAATTTATTAAGCTCACTAAACTTTAGTTTCTACACTTGCAGACTAGGGACAACAGTACCTACCTTATGAAGTTATTTTAAGGATAAAGAGCAAGAGACAGGAGGGCAAAATAGAGTATTTTCCCTACCTCCCTTACTGCATCCTACTAATTATATTAACAAATCTTTATACAGGATTCCATGTCTAGATTAATGCACCAAAAATGAAAACAAACCTCAATGGTCACTATCTCTCAATTCCCATTACTACAGGAAAAAAAAAAGGAAAACAAACAGTTCTGTCCATTTAAACTTATACTTTCAGGTCACATGAGTCAACCTACAAATTGAAGTGATTTCTGGATTAATAATTTATAAGAGATTATTTATTTGAGATGTCATATATTCTATTTGTTCCCATTCTCTCAAAGTAAAGTGAAAGCAGAATGTATTTGCTGGTATTTCTTTTTTTTTTTTTTTTAAGATTTTATTTATTCATACAAGCTCTGGGTACAGTCAGAGGTGTGGGAGGGTGAGAGAATTCATCAGAGCCACAGCAGGGAGCAGAACAGGCAGACTGATGAAGTACACTGCTGAGGGGAGCAGCGGGCGGCAGGAGAGGTCTGCGCACCATGTGGGACCCTCGCCTGGCAGCCGCGAATCAAACCGGCGCTGCAGAGGCTGCGGGCAGCCAGCTCTCAACTGCTGCGCCACCGGGGAGGCACTATTTGCTGGTATTTAAGTTTTTCTGATTCATTAAGTCTATGGTTCTCAAAGTGTGAGTCCCAAACAGCAACACCAACATCACTAGGTCCCATACCAAATCTACTGATTAAATTGAGGCCCCATAATCTATTATTTTAACAATACATCCATCCGATTCTTATGCATGCTAAAGTCTGAGAAACACTGATCTAGGTAATATCAGTATAGTAGCTTCTTCTAACTTCCTGGATACACAGTGATTTTTAAGACATTTACATATGTCAGAAATAAGCTCATTACAAGGAAAGTTAAAATGCTGGAGCTAGTATGATTGCATTAACCATGTAGGACAAACCAGGAAAAGAAGAAAACCATAGGAGAAAAAGTTAAAGGAACAAATTGATAGGTGTTGGCTAAACTTTCAAATATTCATAAGTAAAGAAAGAGGATAAGAGAAAAATGATAAAGAAAAAGTAGAAGAGAAAATTAAAAACCAAATCTCAAGTAAATAAAGAGCAGAAAGGAATGGACTGGACCTATAATGAGACCTATAATTGATGACTCAGTCAAGCAGGCTCACAACTCTTATATTAAAAGTCCATGGAGTATTCTATAACTCTTGCAAAAAAAATGAAAGTTTGGCTTATTCTTTTTAATATTCTATTCAAAAGAAAATTAGAAATACAGACTACATTTATGTCATTTTTCATTATTTCACCTTGGAGTCAAATTCCAACAAGAGCAAATAAATTTTCTCCAATGTTTACATCCTTTTTTAGATCTATTATTTTTAATTAGAACAAAACTCACTGCATTTTGAAACAAGTAAAGCTTTTTTTGTACCATGATGCTGCAAAAACCAAGTATTATATTGCTGCAAACTGCATGTGTTTATCGCAACATGGATGGAGCTGGAAGGGATCATGCTCAGCAAAATAAGTCAGAAAGAAAAAGAAAAATACCGCATGGTCTCACTCACAGTAGGACCAGGAAAAAGACTAATCAATACAAAGTAAAAATCAAAATCAACAAGCAACTATAAACCACAGACACACTACATGAGGGGGGGGGTGGCGGGGGGCCAGGGAAAGGAAGGACTAGAGTCAAAATAAGGGGGTTGTGCAATTGTATGGGGAATATAACCAAAATGAAAATGTATACATTGTGCAAGGATGATAAAAGATGTAAGAATTATATATATAAAAAAAACAAGTATCATAGAAACTGGATAACTAGCTTTATCACTTTCATTTTATTTTTTTTAAAGATTTATTTATTTTTATACAAGATTTGGGGTACAGGCCAGAGATGCGGGGGGTGAGAGGATTCACCAGAGACAGAGGGACTGAAGTACACTGCTGAGGGGAGCAGCGGGCAAGACAGGAGAGGTTTGTCCTGCTATGTGGATTTCTCCCTGGCCAGCAGGGAATCCAACTCATGCTGCAGAGGCTGCGGATTGCTTCATAGGTTGCGTCTTAACCCCTATGCCGCCAGGGAGGCCCATATCACTTACATTTTATTGCTCTTATCAGTATGACTGCCTGAGGCTTTTGGTAAAAGTTTACCTAACAATATTCTCAATATTTAGCTGTTAATCATCTTGTTTCACACACACACACACACACACACACACACACACACACATATATTTAAAGACTAAAACATTTTAAGTACAATGAATGATCTTATTAGTAACATTCTCAATTATGTAACCTTGTGAGCTCCCTTTGGGTACAGACCTATATTAACCTGTTCAGTCCTTGACACAAACCTACTGTGTGTAGTTGTTTGATAACTAATTGAATGAAAATCCAAAGTATACTAAAACAGTGTGTTTATGAATGTGTGTAGGGGTTAACTGTATAATTCAGAATGATTTTTACCTAGCTTAGAGCCAGCGATTGCACACTTAAAACTTTCTATGTGTCCTCTGGTATATTCCACACTAAAGTACATTCTTCATCAGTTTAATTGTCCCAATTGATATTTGGACACTGCACCATAAAACTTTCATTGGATAAGCCTTTGGAATTCAAGCCTAGCCATAGGCTCTCTAATATATAACTGTCTATTTTACATTAACAAGCACCGCACACAGAGCATATGGTAAACCTCTACTTTTATGAGACAGTGTCAAATTTTAGCCATCAAACAGATTTTACAGGCTGCTTAATAAACGTCAGCTGTCAAGCTATATAATCTGAAGTATAAAAACATTCCATTAAGAGCCCCATGGCACTTACTGGGAAAGAGTGATCAGTGAGAGTGCACGCTGAAAACTAGGGCAAGCCAAGGTAGACAAGTGCTTTGGGGGCCTGCTTTCGTTGCTTATGCTGTTTTGGTTTTTCTTCCTACTGCCTCTTTGCCCTTCTCCACCTTTATCATCCTTTTAAATACTGTACACTCAGGACCTTCCAGCTGATTGACTACATCCTGATTATCCCTACCAAAGATCTGAAAATCAAAAAAGGAAGGGAAAATATTGTAATTAAAAATTGGGAGTTATGGGGGCAGCAAATAAATCCTGCTCACACTAGCAAGCTGGAGTTGGACTGTGGACAGAGACATATGAGAAAAAAATAAATGGAAACTAGAAATGAAGCCTGTTACGCTCTGCATTTCAACTTCTAAAAATGTTTTTGTTTTTGTTTTGATTTTGCCCCAGAAATTTAGGGGATTCTTGTGTCCTTTTATCTTGACTCTGAAGGAAAGCATCAGTGTTAATTCAAATGACCTAAACTGGGAAGTAGGGCGCCTCCTTCACACCTAGAGGAAATGCACTTCACAGTTTTCTCCTCGGGAGCAGTGCCCCTTCCCGCCTTCTACACCCCCCACCCCTGTAATTAAGCTGAAACTATTTGTTTTGTATCTCTGGAATAGAGAGGGAAATCGCTGTGTGTAATTAATCTAGAAACATGCTGACTAAAATATTTGGCTTGTAAATAACAGGAAAGAAAAATAAGCTTTCGAGTGTTTGTGATGCTGTTGTTCATCTTAACCTTTAGCCATCTACTAACTTGCCATATAATCTATTTCAGTAAAAGATAATTAAAATATGTGACCTGAGTAATATATTATGTTCCTCTGATAGACATGAATGTAGCAGAGTATATGTATGTAAATAACTAGTTAGCCAAATCCCCAATTTGAAAAGGAACCCTACAACAAAAATAAGTCTATCCTAACTTCAAATAGTAGTACAGATGTGGTTTCTCTAGCAGTATAGACAAATCCACTTGTCATACAAACCCCTTGTGTGTTCTGAAATTAAATTCAATGGTTTCTAAATCCATCTTCTCACTATGATAATCTTCAGTGAAACGACAGGTAAATAAATGGAAATGATTTCCTAAAAGTCCGACTCACTTAATTTATTAAAATTAAGAAGTGGAACATCAAATAGATATTTTAAATTGTTAAATAGCCAGTATAAAAATGGCACATGAACGATATTAAAAGTTAAACCAAAAAAAAAAAAAAAAAAAGCGAGCCATCAGGCACTAAACGCTACAGGTTTCTTTGATGTTTCTGTTTTCTCTTGCTCCCTGGGTGTGAATTTGCCTGTTGGCTGTGTCTGTTTACCATGAAAGGTGGACTTTTTATTTTGTCACACTTGGGGCACCAAGAGCTACAGAGGCTTCTTGGGACCGCAGCCTTGTCCACTTGCCTCAGTGCACTGCATAGTGATATCTGTCTTGTTCCATGTACCCTCCCCCCAACACTTGTCACCTCACCCTTTTCCCATTCCGTTAAGCCCTCAAGATGTTTGTTGATGTCTAGTAGTGTTTAAAGTGTTTTCTCATTGTTGAATTTCCTGTTACATGAACGTCCAATATTTACTTTATCATTCTGTCTTGCTTTGCTGCATATAATTTTTCATACTTATGTTAAAAATGAACTTCTAGGATTAAAATCTCCTCACCCAAATCCTGGTCCTATCCTCCTCTTTCCCATTTCAGCAGAAGATGCCACCATTTGCATCGTGTTTAGTTTTTATCATTGATTCCCCTATTTCTCTTACTCTACAACCATCCCCAAACATATAACACACATACACAAATTCACAGGTAAATGTTACTCATTCTCTCTCTAAAACATATCAAGCTCTGTACCCTTCTCTCCGTCTTCACTGTCTCTAACTACGCCTAACCATAGAGGGACCCATTGCTTTGATAGCTGTACTATCCCCCTAACAGTTTGCACATTCCACTCTTGTTCCTATGACCCATTGTGCTCATAACATCCAGACTGATCTCCATAAAATTAAACTAGAACAAGATGTTCTTTGGTATATAAAGCCTTCCATAATTTTTTCCATTCAGTAGAACAAAATCCATTTCTTCTTCACTGTGGTTTATCATGCCCTGTGTAATCTGGACTGTACTTATTTCTTCATCTCATTCACTTTTGCTGCCACTTATCTCTAGCTGTGCTGCACTGTTACTTAGCTGGCCAAATTTGTTTTCATTCCAGCACGATCACTGTTGCTCTTGTTCCTGTGTGAAGCTCTTGCTCATGAGTGAAACTTTTCTCTGTGATGGGCTGTTCCCATGACAGTTTTTTGCATAATCCACCCTGACCATACCTTCCCTCATTATACTCACACAGACCCTTTTTGCCCCCTAAAACACTTAACTGTATCTGCATAATTTTATTTAGCCTAATTATTTTGTCTCCTTGTTTACTTATTTTGTTTTCTTACCTTTATAACTGTATTTCTAAGTGTTCAGTTCATAATCCAAAGTAAAAGCTACATTTTCACAATGATGTAGTTAAACATAACTCTTCCCCCGAGGTTTCATGAAACATAGATTCTTGACAAGGATATAGGTGATAAATACTGAAAATTTCTTATTTTTTCAATTTGTAAATTTTCTCTATATATTTTATTTATGATCTTCTATATTGAATTTATAACTCACTACTGAGTGAGGGCCAGCAGTTTAAAAACCCTGCTCTTGGACCTCCCTGGTGGTGCAAGGGTTAAGCACTGCACTATGAGGCAATCTGCAGCCTCTGCAGTACAAGTTCGATCCCCCAGCCAGCCAGGGAGCTACCCACATGGCACAGCAGACCTCTCCTGTTTTGCCCGCTGTTCCTCTCAGCAGCGTTTTCAGTCAATCTGCCTGTTCTATTCCCTGCTGTCTCTGGTGAATCCTCTCACCCCCTGCATTTCTGGCCTGTACCCCAGCTCTTGTATGTATAAATCAATCTTAAAAAATAAATACATAAATAAATAAAAACCCTGCTTTTAAACTTAGAAATAAGCTTCATGGAGTCAGAAACTTTACAATCTCATTTACAGTTTAATCCTTACCCCTCAAACACATTAGGTAGTCAAATATAATATTTGAATGTTAAAATATGTTACACAGAAAACTGTAATCTCCCAAAAAGAACATACAAATATTTCCATGTTCATTGCAATACTATCAGATCATATAAATTCCCCAATAATTTTTGTGAATTTGACACAAATTTGAGTCTATTTTTGTCTACTTAGCTCTTTATTTTAAGCATAACATTTTTTTCCTCTTAAGGCTAATTAAAATACTCCTGGACAATTTTTACATCTCTTGGGTAAGGTATTTGAATGACATGTGAATCTGAACATCTGTAATAGCTCATAATTGCCAGGAGAAAAATGTGGTAAGAGAGTTATCAGGAAAAATGTTGACATTTAGTGAAAACAAAGAAATAGATTTGTATATGTAAATATCATAATATAGTAATTTTCACTTATTTGAAAAACATATTTATCTCTATTTTTCCCTCTGTTTTCCTGATGTTTATCTTTTCAGCTATATTTCAACTGGGAAAAAATAGAGGGAAAATAAAAATAAAGAGGAAGTAATAAAATCCATATTGGAAATATTCTTCCTTATTCATACTTTTGGAAAAATAGCTTAAAGAACTAACAAAATGAAAGTAACTGTTAAGATTAATTTAGAAAAAACAGGAAATAGAAATATTTAAATATTATGGCCTTAGATACTAATTGCTGCCTTGTTCCCCCATGGTTTATATTGAAGGAGATTAAATGGTTTAGAAATGCATTAGCGTTATCTAAATTGCTTGACTTTAATTATGGAATTTGTGAATTTAATCTCATCAAATCATATCAATCACAAATACAGCAATGCATGCACACAGATGAAATCAAAGAATGTAAATATCTGTGCATTTTGGTCAGGAATCTTTGTCTTTGTTTAAGATTACTTGTATCCTGCTAGTGAAAGTGCTTGAACAAAGTGTTTGAGCAAAAGAAACTTGAGAAAACTGGCAATTGGCATAAAGTCAGTTTTCCAGAAATTTTGTCCTGATTAAAAGCCAGGGTAGGAAAGGGTAAGATAGGATAGTATAGTATGGGATAGAATAGGAAAGGGAAAGGAATTTGTTGTTTTCCTTCTGACTTAGTTAGCTTAACCTTATCTCTTCTAATTCTATTCACATTGTCATTGTCCCAAATTGCAAGGCTTCATCTTTTTTATAGATGAGTGGTATTCCATCATGTATATATAATCACATCTCTCAAATCACTTCTCTGTCCTTAGGGCAGTTAGGTTTTCCCTATAACTTGATTATTGTAATTGTGCTTCACTGAACATGGGGGTGCATATATCCCTTATAATTAATATATTTGCATTATTCCGGTAGATTCTTTGGAGTGGAATTTCTAGATCATAGGGCAGAACTATTCTTAATATCATAAATAACCTCCATGCAGTTTTCTATAAGGGCTGTATTCCTACTCACAGTGTACAAGAGTTCTTTTTTCCTACATCTTCACCCACACTTTCTGTCATTCTCACAGGTGTAAAACAGTATCTCATTGTGATTTTGATTTGCATTTCCTTGATAAGTAAAGATGAATGTTTTTTAATGTGCCTGTTTTCCATTTGCGTTGCTTTACAGGAACTCAGTGGGTCCTTAAACCTTATACTCAGATATTTCTTCAATTTTGAAAACATCATTGTATGTTTCTTTGCTTTGACCAGACAAAAATCAAATTGCCATTCTTCTATTCATAATCCTCATCACACGCAAATGAAATCCACAGTCCGTCCTTTGGCCTATAGGTCTTACGCAGTTGGTGAATTTCTCTTTGCACTCACCTACTACTTCTCTCATCCTGTCCCACTGCCTCAATTGCTCTGATTTCCTTGACTTTTTCCAGTCACATCAAACATCTCTGTCCCTCAGGTTCTCCACATGTATCATTCCCTCTGCTTGCAATGTTTTTATCTAATCTTTTAATTCTTTAAAAAAAGAGTGCCTTGATGTCTTAACAAAATATGAACATAAAAACCACAATTTATTACCCACAGATATGCCTATTTATTTATTGAGCATTTACCTTATGGAATATAAGTGCCATGAAGGCAGTGCCCTTTGTTTTGTCTCTCACTGTAATGCCAGCATCAGCACAGGTACTCTGCACACAGAGATGCACAGAAATGGTAGGTACTTAACAAATACATGTTGCATGAGTTACTTCCCTAGTTTAATATACTGCCATGCTGCCTATGCTAGATCTGAGGTGGGCATAAGAAAGCACAGCTGCATTATCCTCAGGTAGTGGATTTTTTGGTTCCCTGTATGCTAACCAAAATTTAATCTATTCCAAATATGTCTCTACCACTTTATGGTACTCGTTGCCCCGCCTCTTCTGGGCTGGATTGCTAATCAGTCCTAGTGTATATTTCTGCCTCTTTGATATTTACTCCTTCACATGCTTTCTTCCTTTTCTTTGGTCCCAAGTGTTACACATCTTGTATAATTTCTTTGTTTCTTGCATATGAATGCCATCTCTCGCTGGAATGTAGACTCTCAAAGGCTTTTGTAAGCATGAAAAGAGATAATGGGCAGAGGGTTTTAGTATATTTATGAATTATTGACAACTAAATGGAGAACATTTTCATCATTGCAAAAAGGAACCTTGCACCCACTAGCTGTCACTCTGCCCCCCTCAACATCAATTGAATTGTATACACTAAATAGAATAATTGTGGGATTGGGAAATTATATCCATAACACAGTTTTGAAAGGTGATATTTATAAGTGGGAGTGTTACATAGATATTATAAGTGGGAGTGATTTTTATGATGCAAAGAGAAACAGAAAAGCCTCTTAGGGCAGCAGTTTAAAACATTCTTTTATAAACCATATTTCCATCTCTTTGTCTTTTAAAAAAAATCAACATTCAACTTTAACACACCATCCATTATTTTCCTCAAAACATAACAGTCATTTCTCATGAACCATGATTTTATGTAAGTAAATATGGAAACATGGTCATATTTAGGCTTAATATATTAACTGTAGCTAGTAGCATTCCCATCTCTTTCAAATTCACTTACGTAGAACACAATACAGGTAGATAATTTCCATTAATAAATATGTATTGATATTATTCATGAATATGTATGCACTTAATTTTCATTAGTTTTTACCTTAGTTGAATTCTACGCAAGTTCATTAATTTCAAAAGCTATCATCTGTTAATTGTTGTTCTTTATCTCTGGGAAATTGATAATGAAACTTTGATACCAATGTAGTGTTCCCATTTTGCTGTTCCTTTCATTTATTTCTATTTGTGTAAGGAGAAATAAGTTCAGTCACTTAGAAGTATTAGAAAATGGAGAATAATATAGCTATGGGTAAAATATAAAAGATTTGATTTAGAGAGTAAAAATGGAATTGTAATGGTATTTCATCTTTTATATTTAAAGGCAATGATATACTAAATATATGCTTGTCACTAAAATACTTTATTACTAAAAAAATCAGGCAATTTGAAAGTATGAGCATATGAACAATTGACTGTCACTTGACTTTTTAGATCATGCTTCATTCACTTTTTCATTGAGAAGGAAAAAGAAGCTATCTGCCTATTCTTTCCAATGGTTTTATTTCATTTTCACATCACCCTCAACTGTGATATGATTATGATTTTTTACTTATAAATTTGATTCTCCTTGATGAACAATCCCAGCTGGGATCAGTTACCAAATTTTAGATCCTCTGATAAAATATAAAGAAATCCTAAATTATATTGCTATCAGTCTTTACATTCACCTTTCATATTGAATTCTACCTTTCATGCATTAGTTTAGACATTTCATAATAATATGATACTTGTTCATATTCGCTGGCCTATTAAGCTAACAGACATCCTATGAGGTAAATCAGTATTAAATATCATTAATAGAAATTGAGGTGCACAGAGGTTAAATACTTGTCAAATCATATTTCCTGTGCTTTTAAAGAATTATCTTGTTTGATTTTGCATTAACTGAATAATACATCTGTTTGCATGGAACTTGAAGTCACATTTTTCCACTACATGGAAGAGGTAGCCTGTGGGATTGGTACCTCAGGTATTTCAAGAGCAGAATAAGCCTTCTGGGTAATAGATATCTTTCATTCATTTATTCCCGAAGAGTTTCTGGAATTTGGCGACTATACTCAATAGTTAATGTAACCAAGGGAGTAGTTGGTGCATGGGTTTGGAAAGATTTTGCCTACTTAGTGATCCAAGTCTTTCCTATGGGAAATTTCAGATATCATGATCTGTGTTAAGAGTTCTCTTTAGAGAAAACTTGAATGGGAGATAATACCCATGCTGTAGCATTATTATTTCCCACTTTCCATTGTCCTTACAAACAAATTAGATAACTCACTGCTCATGGAGGAACATTCAGAATAATCATTACTAACAGTACTGGATTTAGGTATTTATTTCGGTGAATGCTTGGTTTTGTTAAATCATGTGCTTAAGAAAAGAAATGTATAAAGTTGATTCCATTCAACCTTATGATATAAGCAAATTTTTAATAGTAATTGTTTTTTAAAACATAGATGTCATCTAATGTTGTGTTACTGTAGTGGAGAACCACCTTTACCAATTTCACTTTTCTGAATCACAAATTTTTTTCTTACCTGGGTAACCAATGGTTTTCATCTGTCTTTAATAGGGGTCGTCACAGCATTTATGCTCTCTTATAATGTCTGAACACTTAGAATGTCTCATAGAGTGTATAATATGCAATGTCACATATTGTCGGTGCAGGTCACTGTATTAAATTGCAAATCCATCTGGTTTTATTTATTTTAAACTTTAAAGTTTGATAAAGTGATTTTCTTATTTTCTTCTAAAATTCTTTAAAACAGTTCTACTTAAAATATATTCTGTATTTATGTAATATGAATTGACTGCAACTGAGGAAGTAGTTTTGAAGACAGGGGGCTTTATATTATGTAAATTACTTTCTTTCTTAAGTAGCATTTGTTTTTTTGGAATTCAGAATTTCTATAGCTGTATATACTGTATCTTCCATGAAAATAACAGGACACATAGTTGGACAAGTAAGAAAGTATATCTCTATAAAGTGGAACAACATATTTGAAATTGGAATAATCTGAGAAAATCCAAACCATATGGTTTCCGTAGCTAATACCAGGAAAAGTCTAACTATAAAAATATACTTAAGATGTGAGTTGATCATTTATCTATGATTTTTTTGTATTGTTTTAATAAAATAGTATTGGTTTACCAATGATTTACAGTACTATATAAGTTTCAGGATTATATCCTCACATTCTTGATATGTATCCTCACTGCATCCACCACACCATCATTCTCCCATTCACTCTATTAAGTGCCTCCTCTCTCCAGTCCCCCCATCTTCTTCCTATTCCCTTTTAGTAACCACCATATTTTTCTCATTCTGAGTCATTTTTGTTGTGTTTTGTTAGTTTCTTTACTAATATTTATTTATAATCCACCATATGGCAACTGCCTTTTTCTGACTTATTTCACATAGCATAATCACTTCAAGTTCCATAATGTTGTTACAAAAGGTAAGATTTTGTATTTTTAAGAGCTGAGTAGTATTCCATTGAATATAAATATATATATCATATATATCATATCATGAGATATATATAGATATATATATCTCAAACTACTTATCCAGTCTACAGTCTTTGGGCATTTAGGTTGTTTCCATGTACTGGCTATTGTGAATAATGCTGCTGTGAACAGAGGGGGGTGCATGTATCTTTTCAAATTAGTGTTTTCATGTTTGTCAAATAAATATTTAGGAGAGGTATTGTGGGAAAACATGGTATTTCTGTTTGTTTGTCTTTTTAGTTTTTAAGACCTCTTCATGCCATTTTCCATAGAGACTGCACCAATTCATATTCCCACCAAAAGTTCATAAGTTTCTTTTTCTCCACACCCTCGCTAACACATTTCTAACTTTTGATAAAGAAAATTCTCACAGGTGTGAGGTGATATCTCGTTGTTTTGATTTTCATGTACCTGCTATTCGGTAAGGATGAGCATTTTTTCATTTTTGGCCAGCTGTAGGTCATCTTTGGAGCAGTGTCTATTCAGGTCTTTCTGTCCATTTTTTTACTGAGTTGTTGTATGAGTTCTTTGTAGCTTATGAAAATTAACCCCTTGTCAGACATACGAAGTGCAAATATTTTCTCTCTCTTTCAGAAAGCTGCCTTTTTACTTTCTGTGGTGGCCTCTTTCACTGAACAAGAGCTTTTTTGTTTGTTGTTGTCCCATTTACTCATTTTATTTTCATGTAATCCCTTGCCATTGGAGTTCACCTCCAAAGACATCTCTGAGATCAGTGTTCAAGAATGTAGTTTGTAGTCAAAGACATTCCTAAACTCCACAAAAATTGTTACTCCATTATGATCATTTACTGAGCCAGTGTTAAAATATTTATTCTGTATTAGGCTCTATATAGGTATTGAAGACCAAAAAGATTCTTTGATCCTATGGAGCTCATAATCTTGTCAAGGATAAGGTACTGGTCAAATACCCATGCTTATTTAGGTAAAAGTAACTGTGATTCCAGCTGTAAAAGATGAGTGGATTATTCTATAATAACATTTGAGAGGGACATTTTGTTTTGTAAGGTGATTCTGAAAAGCATTCCCTAAGTGATTTTTAAGCTAAGATCTTAAAAACATGCAGGAGTTAACCAGTTGAAAAGTATGGGAACATAATTTTTTAATGAAAATTTTAAATCCTATAAGTTTATTGCAAAATAGAGGATTTATATTTCTCTGTTGGCTGCCTGCAATACTAGTATTAGGTTTCTGCGCATAGGCATCCTCCCATTTGGTATGTCGGATAACAAATCTACTTCTTCGCTCTTGTAAAATCAGCTTCCACTTGGATAATTGTTCTCATTGACTACCACTTAGGCTCAACTCTTTTTTTAAGTTGGCAAGTTCCCAGAAAGTCCCCAAAGAGGAAATGCCTGTCCATCTTTATTTGATTGTGTTCATGATATTTTAGTCACGAAATAATTGCAAGCTGGCAAGCTTAACATACATATTCAACAGTATCTAAATATTGTTGTTGCATCTATTATATAAGCTGCAAAGAAACTCACTCAACAGATGCTCCAAAATTTATAAAACTTGTAATTCTCAAAACATTTGGTGTTTTGTTCATAAAATGAGTCTCATCTATGATTGATTTGATTGTTCACATTACTGCCCTTCTCTTCCTTGGATCTATATAGTTTGTTTATTTTTCTGAGCTCCCATATGTTCCTTTTTTTTTTTTTTTTAAGAGTTGGGCCATTTCCCCAGAGTTAGACCATGAGCGAAATTTTGTGATAGGAAAGCTTGTATGAAGTGAATCATACCAGTTAGAATATGAGACATATAAGAGGAAGGTCAATTAGTAAAACCATCCTATTGTAGCAAATAGAAAATAAAGCCCACCGGTGCCAAGGACATCAAAGGATCACTGAGGGTCACACAGGTCCTAGAAACACAGCTTAGGCAGATGACCCCCCCTCTTTCTCCAGGATCTATCTAGTATGGTTTACATTATACATTTTATAAGGTAATGATTAATACCAGGTTTTGAAACCCATGAAATTAAGTAACTTTTGTCTAAGCTACTTACACACAGTTTGAGGCACTGCTACATTTGCAGTATATAATGAAAGCAATTATACTTCTGTCCTTACATCTCTTATATATCCTTTGATTATTAGTCATAAGTTTCTCTACTTAGGTGTGGATGTATTTATAAATAGAAATGGGGTAAAGTAAATTTCAAGCAATACCAATACCATATTTAGTCCTTAAATATGTGATGGGTTTTATTCTTTCAGAGACTCTTCCAAAAAAAAAAAAAAATCAACACATTACTGGCCCAGCCTAGGACAGCTTATTTTTTTTTCAATTGAGGTACTATTTTGATACCCCCATCAGTTATTGCCACCATAATGCACCCACTACCAAACAATCACCCATAATTCATTGTGCTTCCTTCTTTTCTTACCTCTCCCTTCCTCCCCACTGTGTGTTTTAGTTTGTAGTCAGCTTTTAAGGGTAGGTTTTTAAGCTTGTCTTTATCTGGCTCTTGAATTAATTTCTTTATATTCCACATATTAATGATACCATCAGGTATTTATCTGTCTCCTCCTGATATATTTCACTTAGAATTATCCCTTCCAGCTCTATCCATGTTGCCACAAATGTCATAAGTTTATCTTTTTGATCACTGAGTAATAGTCCATTGTTATATTATACATATCTTCTTGATCCATTCATGTTTTTAGGCAGT
>NW_023601104.1:22816039-22839294 GCF_014898055.3 Talpa occidentalis | reverse complement strand
CAACTATTAAGGAAAAAAAAAAAACCAAAACAGGAAAAGCCATAAATACATGAAGAATAAACAATATGATGCTTAATACCATCTGGAATAAAGAAATTAAATAAAAAATACTCTAAAGAAAACAAGAATACTAGCCATCAGAATCTATAGGCATCAAAAGCAATCTTAAGTGGGACGAGAATTAAAATACCGGCCCACATTAAGCAAGAAAAATCTCAAATATTTTAATACTACACCTAAAGCAACTTGAAAAAGGACAAGACTAAAAATTAGTAAAAAGGAAGGAAATAAAAACAAGAGCGGAAATAAGACATCAGAAACACTGTACGAAAGATCAATGAAACCAAGATTTCGCTCTGTAAGAAGATTAAGTTGATAAACCTCTACTTGGAATAACAAAATAAAGAGGAGTGATAACAATAAGAAGTGGAAATGAATGGAGAATTATCACAAATGGCATATAAATACAAAGTGCCAGGAAACTATTATGAACATTTACACACCAATAAATTAAACACTGAAGAAATGGATACATTTCTAGATCATGATAATTTACCAACACTAAACCAGGAACAAACAATAGTGGAATAAACCAGCCACAAGTATGGAAATTGAAACAATAAATCTCCCCTCAAGGAAAAGCCCAGGACCAGACAGCTTAACAATTTCTATCAAACCTTTGAAAAAGACTTTATGCCCATCTTGCTTAAATTATTTCTAAAAATCCAGTAAGAGTAAACACTAGTACATCTTACAGTAACATTATCTTCACACTTAAACTAATAGACAGCACAAGAAAATTCCAGACCAACATCCTTAATGAATGTTCATACAAAAATCTTCAAATCAAATTCAACAATATATCACAAAATTTATATATTTTATGATCTAGTGGGATTTATCCCAAGATGTAAGGACAGTTTAATATATGTAATACACTTTATCAACAAAAGATAAAAACCATATGATAATATTGATAAAAGCAAAAAAAAAAAAAAAACTGGTAAGATTCACCACCGTTTTATGAGAAAAACTCTAAACAAGATGGGAACAAAAAGAACATACCTCAATATAAGAAAGGCCATATATTACAAACCACTGGCCAATATGATACTTAATGGTGAACAACTGAAAACTTTTCCCTTAGGATCAGGAACATGACAAGGATGCTAACTGTCACAGCTTCTGATTAGGTTAATATTATAAGTTTTAGCTAGTGCAATCACACAGCAGGAAATAAAAGACTCCAAATTGGAACAGAAGCGATGAAATGATCAATACTCCCAGGAGATATGACATACATAAAAACCCTTAAAGACTCCACCTAAAATCTATTAGAAATAATAAATGAATACAGCAAAGTGGCAGATTACAAAATCAACATACAAAATCCATTACATTTTTATACACAATGAGAAGAAATTTAAAAAATAATTCAGAATTGTTTCAAGAATAATCAGCTATCTCAGAATTAACCAAGGACGTGCTAAGTATCTCAGAATTAACCAAGGACGTGAAAGACCTATAGAATGAGAACTACACGACATATTAATGGAGCTAAAGCATGACTTAAGTAGATAGACATTCGTTGCATGGTCGTGGTTGGGGAGAACAAATATAACCAAAATGGCTACCTAAAGAAATACATGAATTTAATGTAAATGCCATCAAAATAACAGTTATTTGAAAAATTAAAATTAATATGAAACCATAAAAGGCCTCAAATAGTAAAAGCAATCTGAGAAAAAAGAGGTAGAGGTATCATGTCACCTGATATTACCCTATAAAGCAACAGTAAATACAACAATATGGTATTGGCATAAAATTACACACATGGATCAATAGAACAGAATTGACACCCCAGAAGTATATCCATGTACACAGCAATACTTAATTTATGATAAAATAACAAAGACCAGGTACAATGGGGGAAGGAGAGTCTCTAACAAATGGTGCTGGGAAAACTGGAAAACCACATGTAAAGGAATCAAATTGGATAATACTCTAACTCCATGCAAAAATAAATGAAAGATTTAGATATAACACCTGCAACAATTAAATATACAGAAGACAACAGTGCTGATAAATTCTGTGACATCAACAATTAAATATGTTCTTGGAGACTTGACAAGGGAAATAAAAGCAAAAATAAACAATAAAAGCAAAAATAACTGGGATTACCCAAGTTAAAAAGTATGACTAATACCAAGAAAAAAAAATGGAGGAGACATCACTAAGATGGTGACAGGAAAATGCTTTTGCTCCTAAGAGAAAGCTAACAACTAGTCAGAAACAGATTATATAAAGTACATGGGTGAGAGAATCCTAGTCTATGGTTATGCTTAAGCACCCCCTGAACCAACACAGACATCAGAAAGGACACCAGAGATAACTATACCTCAGCATAATGGGACATGGGTGGAGGGAGATGTGTGCTGGCGGCAGTCCACGGCAATGGAGGAGGGATGCTGGCCCAGCCAGGGCCCCAGGGGAAGAGAGAGCAGAGATGGTGTGGAGGCACATGCCCTTTGCCCCAGCGAAACCTCAAGTGGAGGTGCTAAGATGGTCCACATGGACCAGGACCCAACAAGAATAACAGTGAAAGCCCTGTAGGCTGCATTCTCCCCTCCCAACCCCTCAAGATCTATACTGGCACCATTAATTATGCCAACAGTGGATAGACTGCCAAGTTTCAAATCCACGGCATTAGCGTAATCCCCACCGCCACACCCACTGACATAGCATCAGATACCTACCACCCTAAGCATCTCATCAGCCAGCAGTGACCATAAAATTAAATAAAAATATGCCCATAGCACCATGTAGGGTAAATGCTTTTCAGGCTTTTCTGCCCTGCCACCATTAGGATTGCCCTGCCTGATGGGGCCCCTGCAGTTGTTACACTGTTGTGTTGTTTACTTCTGTGGGCCATGGGAGGAGTATTGAGATAGTCACTGAGAGAAGCAGGAGAAGAAGCAGGAGAGAGAAGGGGAGAAAAGAAAGCCAGAGAAGCCCAGAATGAAGACTTGCTGGGGGCCTGGAGGCCTACTAGCCTCCTGGCCCCCCCCCCCCCTGTTTGCCACACTACATGTAAAGCTCAATAAAAGCCTGTTAAAGCCACGGAGAGCTCCAGGACTCCTTCTTTACCTGGTCTGCTCAAATCATAGAAAACCTGCTCTGTACTCATCCTGCCTCTACACATCACCAGTTGGAAAAGATAAGCAACTCAGTTGCAAATTGCTAATCCAGATTCCAAGTAGGCATAGTATACAACACCAGCCATTTGAAAGTTGACTGTAATAAGACATCACAAGGACAGAATGACAACACTCCAGAAACCAAACTCAGTAAGGCATGGAAGACTGTATTGTTCCAACACAAAAATTCAAAATAAGAGACTTAAGGAAGGTGACAGCAGAGGAAATACCTTACTTTACCCCGAGAAAAATGGACTGAGAAAAGTCCAGGTGGGCACTTGACTCAGGATCCTACAACTTGGGGCAAAACGGAGCGCCTCAATCACTGGGGACCAACACTGCATATACCAAAGGAGCCACTGAAGAAATTTAATACTGGGAAACAAAAGCATGAGTTGGAAAGAGGCTTCCACTTGGGCAAAAACAGCAGTTCATATCTGCACCTGAAGGAGGAGAAACTGCGTGTTATCGATCTAACTGTGAGAGAGATGGGTAAGAATACTGTAGTAAGCCAGGAGAATGGCTCCTCATCCATTTCCTCCCACAGTAGGCAGACAGAGGAAACTGAGGAGACACAGTGAAGTCATTCTGGAACTCAGAGGCTCCACGTAAAGCTTAGTCCACTGAACGCAAACATGCAGGTCTTGAACTGAAGAAGAGGCCAGCAGTAACACAGGCAGAGCAAAGCCCAAGCACAGCATTCTCCTAAGTGACTGACGGTCCAAGACACTCCCCCAACCACTAAAAACCCAGCTACAGATTAGTTCCTTCTGATATACAACACCATTTACTGGAAAAGTGGAAGCTCTGCACTCGTAATAACAGTAGTCAAAGTAAATAATGGGGAGATTAAAAAAATTAACAAAAAAATGAAATAGCTATCAAATACAAAGATACAATACTATTGAGTGAAACAAGTCAAAGAGAGACAAGAAAACACAAATGAAAATTAACGAGTTCAGTATTAAATATCAATGAGCAGAAGGTACAAACTGAAGCTTTAATTAAGAAACTAATAGAAGATGACATCACCAAAACTGAGACAGAGGTGGTACCTTCCTTTGTGCCAAAAAGGAGCATGTAACGGTTAACCAGAGGGACACTACACTGAGAGACACCCATGCAATAGTGTGAAACAGACACCCCATGGATATCAGAGAGCAACACAGACTGCAGACAAGAGACACAGGGGAGTCATTAAACAGGAGGCCGGTGGACAGAAACATCTGGAAGCAGCATTCCAGGGTAGGGGACACAGCAGGGCTGTTAGCCAATAGCTCTGGAAAAGAGAACGTGTACAAAGTGCATACACCCTTAAATGAGATATACATATGGAGATGCTGGGGTGCTCTACATAGATTGCATTTCTAGTAAGGGAAAGGGCAGATAAAATGCTCTACATTTTACCCCCTCCCCGCAACATACACACACTCCTTGGAAGTGGTACTGAATTTCTGAGGTGCACTGACAGAGGAAAGACTGCAATCTCAGATTTGGAAACAGAGGAGTGATACCAGCAATGCCACACACTATTGCAGATGCTCTCCCACCACCTGCTCATTCACTCCAGTCGCTGAATCTCTCTGGAACCCTCCCTTATCCTAATTATGCAGCTATTGCAAAAACAGGTGTTAGTATCTATGAAAACAAACAGGGACCCCTCAAAAAAATCATATCAGACCACAGTGACACAATTAGAAGTAGACCTTAACTTACTGCTACAGATATTTTTTTAAAATAGGGAAATTTAAAGCAGCAAGATGGACGTTAAAAATATATATGGTATCTTAAGGCCTCAAGGGAATAGGACATCACAAGGAGAGAATAAGTTTGCAAAATCCAAGCACAAAGACATAGAAGATTCTATTTCTGATTAAACAGAGTTCAAAATTAAAGAAAATCAAAGAAATAAAACACAGAAAGGCAAATAAAAGTGATATAAGAGTACTGAGACCACAGAATTCAGAAAAACTATTAAGTTCAAAATTAATGAACTGAAAGTAGAAATTAAAGTTTTAAATAATAACGTATTTAGAATGTAAGGAATTCAATAAATTGGATCAAAAACTCTAGAGAAAGTCATAGAAGCAAAATAGATCAATTGGAGGTTCAAATCAGTGACCTTGAGGATAGTAGCACACAAAGGATCTAAGTGGAAAGAGAAAAAATAATATGTAAAAACAAATCAATAAACACATCACAAACTATTCCAACTATGTTAGGAGAGTCAACAGATATCCTCAAGAGGAACAGAGAGAGTAATGGTGAGTTTATTCCAAGTAATAAAAGGAAAAATCCCAAACCTGGGGAAGAAATTGCATATACAAGTTCATTAAACTTAAGCAACACTTGATATCTAAGTGCAATGCAACCTAAATCAAGACACATCATAGTAACACTACAATAATGAATATTGAAGGCAACTTGGAAACAAAGCAGGTAACTTATACTCCCATTAGGCGTATCAGACTTCTCAGCAGAAAACTATAGACAAGAAGAGAATGGGATAATATACTCAGATGAAAATTGCATGTCAAGAATACTATATCCCACAAGACTTCCTTTCAGAAAAGAGTGAGAAATGAAGACCCTCCCTGACAAACACAAGATGAAGCAGTTTGCCACTACTGTACATCCCCTACAAGAAATTTTGAAAACAGTTCTCCTACCTAAATCAAAGTGCAGAAAGACTAAAAAATATGTGTAAGGAAAAAAAAAAACAAGACAAAATAGCACTAGTAATTTCTCATGTATAAATAATCACCTCTAATGTAAATGGACTGCACTAATGGATCAAAAGGCACAAAGTGACAGGTTGAATCAGAAAATAAAATCCACCTTAGTGCTCTCTCTCCTGGACTCATCTGAGACCCAAAGGTAAACATCAGCTCAAATATTGGAAAACAATCCTCAAGGAAATGGTACCCTAAAAGTGGCAGGGAAAGCCACAGTAATAGATAAAATAGGGCCTCTCTGGTGGCACAAGGGGTTAAGACGCAGCCTATGCAGCTGTCCACAGCCTCTGCAGCATGAATTCGACCACCAGCCAAGGAGCAACCCATGTAGCGCAATAGATCTCTCCTGACTAAGCCCACTGCTCCCCTTGGCAGTGTACTTCAGTCAATCTGCCTGTTCTGTTCCCCGCTCTGTCTCTGGTGAATCGTCTCATCCCCCACACCGCTGGCCTGTACCCCAGCTCTTGTATGCATAAATAAATCTTTTTTTTAAATCTTTAAAAAATTATATTAAAAAATAGATAAAACAGACTTCCAGCTAAAAAAGGCAAAAAGACAGTTGTACACTATATAACTATTATTAAGGGATAAATCAGGAAGTTATAACATTCATCAATATATGCACCAAGTGAAGGAGGATCAAAATATATACACCAACTATTAAACCTAAAAGCAGACATTTACAGCAACACAACAGTAAGAGACTCCAACACCCCACTTGTATCAATGGGCAGATCAACCAGACAGAAAATCAACAAGGATACAATAGCATTAAGTGAGGAGTTAGACCAGATAGGTTTAGTAGATATGTATAGTGACTACACGCCCAAATAACTAAGTACACAATCTTAGAGCACACACTGAAGGCACACAGATCATTCTTGAGAATAGAATACATTGGGTCACAAAACAAGTATAAAGACTGAAAATATATTAAGGATATTCTCTGACAAATCATATCAAACTAGAAATCAACCACAAAAAAAGTGGGGAAAACCTCAAATATGTGGAGACTAACACTCTAGTGAATGACTGATGGCTTAATGAGGAAATCAAGATGTAAGTTAAAAATACCCGAAGACAAACAAAAATGAAGACTTAGTTACTAGAACCTATGGAATGACACAAAAGCCATGCTAAAAGGGGTTTATATAAGAATACAGGCCTATAGCAAACAAAAAGGATTTCAAATAATGTACATTTATACCTTAAGGAACTAGAAAAAAATGAAACCAAAAGCCAGTAGATAGGAAAAAAAAATTGGAGTGGATATAAGCAAAATAGAAGTTACAAAGGCAATACAAAAAAATCAAGGAAACTAAAAGCTGTCTATTTTAAAAGATAAATAGACAAATCTTTAACTAGGCTCACAAAGGGGGAAAAAAACTTAAAATACAAACAGTAACAAAAGAAAAGTTACAGATGTCTCAAAAATACAGAAGATCATGAGACTGCTGTGGATATGTTAATGGCAATAAAATAGCATAGAAGAAATGGACAAATTCTTAAAAGCATACAACTTTCTGAGACTGACTCAGGAAGAAACAGAAAACGTAGAGACCAGTTGTTAGTAAGGAAACTGAAACAGTAATCAAAAGCCACCCCCAAAAACCCAGGACCAGATGGCCTCACTGTGAATTCCAGGAAAACTTTAAAGACAAGTTACCAATCCACCAGTCTCTAACACAATATTAAAGAGGGAATGCTTTCAAACACATTTTAGAAGACCAACATTACTACCAAAGGACAAGGACATCACACAAAAAAGAAACTAAAGATCAATCAATATCCTTGTATAATAGAAGCAAAAATCATGAACAAAACTTAAGCAAATCAAGTTCAATATAATAAAAGGATCACACTGCGTGATCAAGAAGGATTTATTACAGTGATTCAAGGATGGTTCAACATGGAAATCAAATACTCACCTCAACAAAAGGAAAAATAAAAACCGTATTATGACATCAACAGATGCAGGGAAGGCATTTGACAAATTCAAAGTTCATTCCTGATGAAAACTCAAAAAATGAGGATAGAAAGAATAATAAAGGGCAAACCCACAGCTTAAATCAGACTCAATGGGAAAAACTGAAAGCTTTTCCTCTAAGAGTAACCCTTGAATTTAGCTTCTCCCTTATTCAACCAAAACATTTTTTTTTTTTTAAGATTTATTTTTATTTATTTATTTATACAAGCACTGGGTACAGTCAGAAGCGCGGGAGGGTGAGAGAATTCACCAGAGCCAGAGCGGGGAGCAGAGCAGGCAGAAGGACCGAAGTACACTGCTGAGGGGAGCAGCGGGCGGCAGGAGAGGTCTGTGCGCCATGTGGGACCCTCCTCCGGTGGCCGGGGAGCAGCTGGGGATCGAACTGGCGCTGCAGAGGCCGCGGGCAGCTTTGCAACCCGGTGCTCAACCGCTGTGCCACCGGGGAGGCCCCTCAACCAAAACATTTCTAAGGTGACTTCTGTGTTGTTAAATCCAGCATTTTCTTAAGAACTCAAAGAACTTGACCTCTCAGTAGTATTTAACATTGCTGATCACTTTTTTTAAAAATAATGATACTCTTCAAGGCTCAGCTCTAGGCCCTTACTTCACTGTCTCCTCTCTCTTTCCTATCTTCCTAGTCAACAGGAATGGCATCAGTTACTAACTCTGCATATGTTAGTATCTTGTTACCATACCAACTTTTGATGTCTCCTATTGGACATCTCAGAATAACTTCAAACTTAACTAAATCAACTCAATCTTCCTCTCCAAACCTCTTATATGATTTCATATGTCAGTGAATGGCACTATTTGATTCTCAAAGTAAAAAGAAAAATTCCATAAGCTTCCCTCCCCACAATTCCATACCCAGTTTATTATCAGGTCACAGTGGTTTTCCCTCCTAGACTGATTTTGCTACTTAGTTTCTTTCCATTTCTACCACTGTCAGTTTAGTCTAAGTAACAACATCTCCCATATGCACTGCTGCTCTTAACCAGTCTATCTGCATCCATTCTGGCCCATTCCAATCAATACTACGCTTCCAATCAACAGCAGACACAGAGAAAGTGTTTCCAGATACCTATCTGATGATGACATAGTCTACAACTTTTTCAAAGTATCTGTGTGCTGGCTCTGCACTGCTCTTGGAATACATAACATGGCCTAAGGGACCTAGAAGGTTTGGCTTCTACTTGTTTTTGAAGCCTTAATTTGCAACCCTCCCTGCACAGTCATCCTTGCCTTTCATCACCTTGTCTTCTTTGTTACCAGAGATTTTTTACGTGCCTTTTCTTCCGTAAAATAATCTCTTCCCTAGAACATAATTCCTTTGTATTATTCAGATTTTCATTTAGAATTACATTTTCAAAAATGTGTTTTTTGACCTAGTTACCTGCTCAAAGTATCATGAATCCTTCTTCATAGCATACACCAGAGTGCTGAAATAACACTGAGTGCTGAAATAACACTGATCCTATAGATTATAATTATAAGCACATTTTTTTTAAATCACTGAAATCACTGTTCTTTCCAGCTTCTAGTAAAGATCTGGTAGGTACCTAGCAGGCCGTCGTAAACATTTCTAAATGAATTAATAAAAATTAGAAATTATCTCTTCCTAAATGACGTGATATTGGTGACATTTAAAATGAACAACACAATGAGGTACCATCTTACACCAGTGAGAATGATACATATTTAAAAAACTAGCAACAATAAATGTTGGCGAGGATGTGGAGAAAAAGGAACTCTCCTGCACTGCTGGTGGGAGTGCAAACTGGTGCAACCACCATGAAAAGCTGGATGCAGGTTCCTCAATCTGTTAAACATGGAGCTTCCAAATGATCCAGTGATTCCACGCCTAGGGATCTCTTCAAATGACACAAAAACATTAATCCAGAAGGACACCTGCACCCCTATGTTTACTGCAGCCGTTTACAACAGGTAAGCTATGGAAACAACCCAAATGCCCAAAAATAGATGACTGGATCAAGAAGATGTGGTATGTACACATCATGGAATATTACTCAGCAATCAAAAAGGATAAACTCATGCCATTTGCAGCAACATGAATGGTGCTGGAAGGGATCATGCTCAGTGAAATAAGCCAGAACAACAACAAAAAAATCAGATGGTCTCACTTATAGGAGGAATGTAGAAGATCCAAATAAGGGATCAGGAAAAAAAGTTATAATAAAGTAAAAATCAAAATCAACAGGCCAACAATAAACCAGAGACATTCTGCAGAGGGGGAGAAGGGAGTAGGATCAAAACAGGGGTGGGAAGAGCACAAGGGACCATGGTACAGTTCACGGGTGAATGGGTGGTGGGAATTTCACAGGGACTAGAACCAAGATGAAAATACATACATTGTACAAAAATGAAAAATGATATAAAAACTAAATAAAATAATTAAAAAATAAAATAAAATGAACTTCAAGCCACCAACTAATCCAATGCCATGTTTTTTAAATAGAATTCTAGTTAAACAATCACCTAGTTGTCTTCCATCAGTCCTTCAGTGTGTTTCGGAGGCAATCACTGCTCTAGGCAATGAGGCACAGTGTGAATGACAGTCAGGGCTCCTGCACTCAAATAGCATCTGGTTTAAGCTGTTTTTTTGGTTTCAAAAGTGTGTTTTCTAGCCTCTATGAAAATTATGTTTATCATTATTTTTTAAATAAATGGTTAATTTTCTAATGACTATGAAACAATTCTGTGCTTTTGCATGGAAACCTTATAATTTCATAAACATATAGATCTGAATAATTTTAATTATCTACCAAACAATAATTATGTCTAATCAGAATGAGAAGCAATGTACAAAGAATTAAAATGGAAAAATATACCTACTCACAAAAGAAAAATACACATATAAATAGACTCTAAGGAAAAACTTAATTCATATCCCAGAAACATCAAAGATAAAGTTAGAAATAAGGCAAAATAGTTGGAAAAAATCAAATTTAAGATACTTTTTTCAGAAACATTTAAAAAACTTCTGATCTCAAAACATCTACTTGATAGCAAATAGTGGGATAGCACCTATAAGATAGACTTGGGGTGAGATGTTTGCTTAAGAACACTTAAGGCCCTCCCTGGTGGTGCAAGGGGTTAAGGCGCAACCTATGAAGCTATCTGCAGCCTCTGCAGCACAAGTTCAATCACTGGCCAGGGAGCTGCCCACATGGCACAGCAGACTTCTCCTGACTCGCCCGCTGCTCCCCTCAGCAGTGTATTTCAGTCAGCCTGCCTGTTCTGTTCCCCACTCTGTCTGGTGAATCCTCTCACCCCTCAAAACTCTGGCCTGTACCCCAGCTCTTGTATGCATAAATCTTTAAAAAAAAAAAGAACACTTTTAAGTAGTTTTATAATAGTACTAATGGTCTTGAACTCAATTATTCTCATACCAAGTCCCTGTTACTTGAATTTACAGAATGGCTGGCTAGAATTAGAATCGTGTGTTGTCATAGAAACAAGTTTTTCTTCCTACTTCTTTAATGTGTATGGAAACCAAATTAACAACCAAAATCAGCAAATCCTGACACATATATGGCTATTCCATTTTATTCTCTTCAAAATCCCTTTAAAATGTACCAAATTGGTGCATTCTCTAATACCAGCTAGTAATAGATGAGTAAAGATGTTACGAAGAGTTCCTAACTTGTTCGTTTAACCACCTCTGTTACAAATCTATTACTGTTAAGTGTTACTAATTTAATCCAAAAGGTATCATCTGTGTATATAGAACAAGGGTGATTCCTAATTTTATCATCTAAGATACATTAAATTGTCAGATATTATCCTAAGGGAAAGATTCCAATGAAGCATCACTTTCAGATTGACACAGAGCCAAAAGCTGATGGCCAATATTTAATAAAGATTGTACAAATGGCTTTCATACACATCACTATTGGAGCCTTTGGATTTTTTCTTACTTAAATCTCTGCCAGGCAGTGGTCAGATCCTGGGGATACAATGATGGCCCTTATCCTAGCTCTAACAGGGCTTATCCAAGTGTCCTCACAGAAACAACAGCATCACCATCACCTGGGAACTTGTTAAAACTGCACATTCTCAGGCCTTATGACAGATCTACTGAGTCAGAAACTCCAGGAGCGGGGCCCAGCCATCTGTTTTAGCAAACCCTTCAGATAATTCTGACATGAGCTCAAGTTTGAAAACTATACCCTTAAAACAGCCCCTTCCGTTATTTTATATTAGGAAATCGAGGCCCAGAGGAGGATTTAACAGATTTGAGACAGATGAGACTTTTCTCTACCATAGCATATAATGAGGATTTGTTGGATGATAAAACAATGATTCCTCCAAAGAGTTGTACTGTCACCCAATTATGGCACTAGCCCAAGCAATGTAATCCTCACTTATTAAAAAGGCACATATTGATGATGACTTTATCTCTTCTGAAAGAGAAATGTTTACAACATCAAAATTAAAAATTTTAAATTATTGTTTTGGACTCTTGCATCAAAAAGGAAGTAACCAAAGATGATCACTACCAGAAGTATTAAATTTTTCCTTACCTTGTTATTTTGCCTTAATTTACTTAACTCCAATTTATATTTTTCTGCTTCTTCTAGAGCTCTATTCAAGCGAACTTCTATAGTACTTTGACAAGTGGCAGCCTGTTTTAGTAATCTTCTTTTATTTTCTAGTTCCTGTACAGTGAAGAGATATATGGAACATTTGTAAATGTATTACAAATTTAAATTTTGCAACATTTCACATTTACACAATCCTTCCTCTCATATTTTACACACACACACACACACACACACACACACTCAGAAGCTGAACACTGAGGTCTCAGGGAATTCTTTACCCTCAACTGGGATGAGGAAGATATACCCTTAAACATGTAGTCACAAATTAGGCTTTCCACATCACTTATTGTGTGGATTTTTTTCTTTTTATTGATCTAAGATACAATATACGTCTTCTATGTTTACTTTATAGTCACTTCTTCATAGCAATAGATCTTCCTTTGTGAACTTCCCAAAATGCCAATGTAAAACACAAGTTTTCATAAGTACTATTTTCATGTAAACCTGTTAAGGTCTGTCATTTAAGAAAATACTTATTTAGATACAGATCATTCTACTTTATTTAGCCTTAAGGAAAAAACCCCAATTTTGAGCACAAACAACAGAACTTATTTTCCATATCGTGGGATGAGTGTAGATTTGAATTTCTGCAAATAAGATGCTGCTACAGGCATCTACAGGCCACGCTGAGAAGACACGATCATAAAGGATGAACTCCAAGCACCACCATAATCACAATCCTGCTGCAGATGTGGACTTCAGCTATACCACCAGTACTTGAATCTCTCCTGCCCCTAAGCCTTTGCTCATGCTCTCCTTCTGCCTCGCTCCCTCCCTATTCCTCATTTTTACCTGGGTAGCCCCTACCATCCTTAAGATCCCACTCAGGATACGCGTGAGAATTTTTCACATAAGGATCCTACAAGAAACCTTTCCTCACTATCCTCCCAGAGCAGATCAAGTACTCTTTCCAGAGAGCTTTAACGGCATCTTGAAATACATATATCACAGGAGCTGCTGTGTGGAACTGAAACTATTCATTACTTCACTGTCCCCTCCCACAATAAGCTCTATTTCCACAGTGTTTCAGTGGCATAGAAGAGGCACTAATGACCTTTACTGAATTTATTTTGTAATACTTAACTCACTCTTTTGTATCCCCTATAATGCCTAACACACAAAATCTTATACAGAAAATACATTACACGGAATTGAAATGATGGAGTTAAAAATACAGTTGTCTGTTTTCTTCTTTTACAATTTTTTTCTCCTGGCTGTATCACTGTGTTTTATTTGAAAACTGATCTCCCTGGCTCTGAGTAATTAAGGGCAAAACAAAACAAAACACATGCTGCTCTTTATGTAGGCTTCTAAACAAATCAAACTGTGTATGGATACCATCTGCTATCACCAGCCTTCTTCACAGCTTTGTGGGTGGTAGCTACACTAGGAGCGAGCCTGATTTATCTCACTGCACACATGGAAAAGACAACGATTTTCATTAGCTACTAAGTCCACAATTCTTGCTGCCTCACTTCAGCTTCCTCTCATAAGAATAAGGAAATATATTTTTGCCTTTCTCTTTCCTGCTGGTGACTTTGTAACCTACTTTATAGAAAAATGCAAATCCTTCACACAAGATACCCCCACCTCCGCATCTATTCTGCACCCTTCCTGAGAGTACTTGAATCTCTCCTGTCCCCCTTGAGAGAAATGCACCCTTCTTGAGAGAAGTGAAAGAGAAAAATAGGAAAGTAGGAAAGTTTTGCTACATGAGTAAATTCATGAAAGAAAGGGAACACATATCAAAATCTTGAAAACATTTGTTTTCAAACATACTCAACCACTTCTTACAAAGTGAAGATTGTTACACAAGAGCTTGTATCTTGAACATAGTCAATAAAGAAAATCTATCCTTACCAAAAAAATTAAGTAATTTACATGTTCCTAGAAAAAAAAATTATGAAAAAAATCTCAAGCTCTAATGAATGCATGGACCCAAGAAGAAATATTTGCCTTTCTCCAATAATTTTTTGAGTATTCATAAGGCACTGAAAAGGGCAAGAGAAAAGTATCAGTAGCCATAGCACGTGACAAATGGAGTAAAACAAATTGCCCGAGAAGTCAAATGAGGAAAAATAAGATGTGGACAAATAAATGATGAGACAAGGTTCTAAAATCAAGTGGTTAAGATACAAAACCAATGGACTTGGAATAGGAAAACCTGTCAGCTGTGATAGACTGTTTCCATTCCTGAAATTGGAAGTAATGATATTTATGCCTAATAGGTTTTACTTAGTCACCACATTTATTAAGCACTTACTAGGTGCCAAGTACTATTCTACATGATAGGCACACAATAATAAAAGTTCCTCCTCTCACAAACGTGCATTCTAGTGGACAAGACAGATGATAAACACACATATGCACACATTTGGGTAATATCTGGTAGTGGGGCTATGAACCAAAATAAAGGTAAGAAACAGCAATAGTGACAGGTATCATTTAAGACAATAAAGTTAATGAAAGATTTCCACATGGAGAGATGATTTATGTATGTAAAGATCTGGAGCAATGAAGACAAACTGAGGCACAGAAATCTTTTTAGCATCTTAAGAGATTACCTAGGTGGCTGAAGTGGTTTCTACTGAGTGACAGGCACATTGCCAGGGCTTGAGATAGGGTAAACAGGCGGGGTGAGCTTAGCTGATTTTGTAAGCACAGCCTAGGAATCTGGATTTTTGTTCTGAATGATATAGGATGTCTTTGAAAGAGTTTTAGTAGGGTGTATGTGTTTGTGTATGTGTTGACCTTGGTTTTATTAAGGAATATAGTAGTCACACTGGCGTTGCTATTAAACGTAGGAAATCCAATCTAGGAAAAGAAAATTAAAAAGACTTATATGTACTAAATAAATTAAATTGATAATTAAAATCTCTCCAAAAAGAAGTTTCCAATCTGCATGGTTTTAACAATGAACTCTGTCAAACATAAATCAATTTAACAGAACAGAGTCCAGAAAAAGATCCACATAGACTCAATTCCTTTTCTAGATAGGTGATGTGTATTGAAATGGAAAAAGAACCATGTTTTCAATAAATGCTGATAACCTTCATAAGGAAAAAAAGATGAATCCTGACCCTATCCTCATGCAATATATTCTTGAAATAAATCATAAATCTTTTTTATATATAATATATACACATAAAAGCCAAAACCATAAAACTTCTTTAAGAAAACAGGAGAAAATCCTCATGACTACCTTGGGATGGGCAAAGATTTCTTGAAAAGGATGAAAAAAGGCACTATTCATTATGTATATATGAATTCAACAAAATTAAAAATAGTTTATAAAACTGTATTACTGCAATAATTTTTTTTAAAAATAAAAATTTCTTCTTCTTGAAAGACACTGAAAAAAATAAAGTCACATCAGACTAGGAAAACTATACACAATACATATTCTTCTAGCAAAGGAATTACATAAGAAAACATATATAAGAAAAACTCTTACTATAGTGTTTTTCTCAATGGACAAAAGGTTTGTACAGACACATCACCACCACAAAAGAATTTCTCTGAATAGCCAATAAGCATATGAAAATGTTCAATGATCAACAGTTACAAAGGCAACACAAACTGAACTGTAATAGGTACTACTCTTATGCCTCCAGAAAGGGTAAAATTAAATTGACAATACCAAGTGTTGATGACGATATACTATTATTCACTCATCCCAGTATATCAAAAATATTATAATTTCTACATGTAATCAATGTAAAACTACTGAGTTTATTTTACCTTTTTATTCTTCTTTGTCTTAAGCCTGCAAAATCTCATGTCTGTTTTATACTTAGAGCAAGTCACTATTTGAACTAACCACACACAGTGAGTGGATACTACACTGGCTTAGGCTATTAGATACTATAATTTTTATTTCTAGATATGTAGGCAAATGTGGTACATTCATATGTTACACTACTCAGCAATGAAAAGAATCTCAGAAGATGGAAAATAGTCGGCAGTTCCTCAAAGGCTTAAGTCTAAAGTTACCAGCAATTCCACTCCTAGATACACATCCAAGAGAAATGAAGATTATCCACAAAGTTGTGTTCATAGTATCATCATTCAAAACAGCCCCCAAAATAGAAACTACTCAAACATCCATCAACTGATGAACAGATAAATAACATGTTATACCTAGAAAAACAACTATTATTCTATAAGGAATGAAGTATTAATATGTACTACAATGTGCATGAACCTTGAAGAAATTATGTCAAGGAAAATATGTCAGTCACAAATAAAAATAGTTTATAAAAAGTTTTACTGCAATAAAATAACATTTTTAAAAAATTAAAAAATTTTAAATCATACATAATGTATGATTCTATGCATATGAAAATGTCCAAAATAGGCAAATTTATCAAGACAGGAAATAGATTACAAATTGCCTAGGGCTGGAAGGTATTGAGGAAGAAGGTTTAGCTTCTGGTAGCTGAAGGGTATGGGAGTGTCTTTTGGGGATAAAAATGTTCTGTGATAGTTGCACAAATCTGAATAAGTGAAAAGTTAACAAATTGTGTACTTTAAAAGAGTCAGATATACTGTATGTGAATCTCAATAACTCTATTAAATGTTCTCCTCATATGGAGACAATTACTATCAAATACTAACATATGAAATACAAGCAAATATCTAGCAAATACTAACAAAATAACTGAATAACCAAAAGTGATGTCTATACAAACATGTAACTTCAATATTTTAGTTTATTTTGGCATTACGTTAGGAAAAATAGCAACTTTTTACCCTTTCCACTGAAGACAGCTGTTGCTGTAATCCATCACATTTTTTGATTGCTTCTTCAAAAAGTGTTTTATATTTTTCTGCTTGAGATTGTTGCAAATTAATTGTTCGCTGCTGTCTCACACTATCTTCTTCAAAATTTTTTACTTGAGACTTTAAATCCTGAATTTCATCCTCCTATAGATATCAAATTATAGATTATGTGAATAAACATGAGGATTCAGAATCAGAAAATAAAACAGGGAACAAAAAGGAGCTTCATGTGGTATTTGATAATACCCATTTCATGAGAAAAAAATAAATGACTCCATCTTCATCTGCAAAAATGGATGTGAGGGGCCTCCCTGGTGGCGCAAGGCATTAAGAGGCAGCACTATGAAGCTATCCCCAGCCACTGCAGCATGAGTTTGATCCCAGGCAGGGGGGTGACCCACATGATGCAGCAGACCTCTCCTGCCTTCCCTGCTGCTCATCTCAGCAGTGTATTTCAGTCAGTCTGCCTGTTCTGTTCCCCACTCTGTCTCTGGTGAATTCTTTCACGACCCCTCACCCCTGGCCTGTACCACAGTTCTTGTATGCATAAATAAATCTAAAAAATGGAAGTCAGGGCCTCCCGAGTGGCGCAGGTGGTTGAGCGCTGCACTGAGAAGCTGTCCGCAGCCTCTGCAGCGCAGGTTCGATCCCGGCTAGCCAGCGAGAATCCCACCTGGCGTGGCAGACCTCTCCTGTCCCGCCCGCTGCTCCCCTCAGCAGTGTGTTTCATCAGTGTGTTTCTGCCTGTTCTGTTCCCCACTCTGTCTCTGGTGAATCCTCTCATCCTCCCACACATCTGGCCTGTACCCCAGCACTTGTATAAATAAAAAAAAAAATAAATCTTTAAAAAAAGGAAGTCAGATGCTTTATTGGTATTTAATAGCTCATACTTGTAAGTCTAATAGAGAATTCTAATTGCTAACAATTTTTAAAAATTCTTTAGTTCTTAAAATTTAACATCCTAGAATAAAGTTCAGTACTTACAATTTTTTAATTCAAAATTTAACTAGGAAATGTATCTTAAGAAGCTACTTCTAAAAAATAATTTAAATTGCTTCTAAAATGTCTGTGTTAGAGCATTTATTTGAGAAGTTTTTAAACTTACCTTTTTATTACATTCACATACAACCTTATCCAATTCCTCCTGCATAACATGGAGTTTGGCCCTTAGAAATCTGATCTGTGCTTCTGTGGAATGAAGTAATTGTATTTATTAAATCTGAGATATCATCAAATGTGAACAGACGATTATTTTATGAGGTAAAAATGTTCAAGATGGTACTGATGCAAAAATCCTCAACAAAATTTTAGTTATCAGAATCCAACAATGTATCCATAAGATAATTCACCACGACCAAGTAGGATTTATGCCAGGGACACAAGGATGGTTCAACATCTGAAAATCAATCAACGTTATCCACACATCAACAAAAAGAAATATAAAAACCTTATGATAATATCAATAGATGCTGAGAAAGCTTTCGACAAAGTGCAACACCCATTCATGATAAAAGCCCTTGAAATTCTTGGGATACAAGGAACATACCTCAACATCATAAAGGCCATAAATGACAAGCCAACAGCCAGTATCATTCTCAATGGTGAAAAGTTGAAAGCATTTCCATTAAGATCTGGAACAAGACAAGGATGTCCACTCTCACCACTGCTTTTCAATATAATACAGGAAGTCCTAGCCAGAGCAATAAGACAAGAGAAAGACATACAAGGAATCCAAATAGGAAAAGAAGTCGTCCCAACTATCACTATTTGCAGATGATATGATATATACATAAGAACCCCAAAAACTCCACAGAAAAACTAATTCAACTCATCAATCAGTTCAGTAAAGTGGCAGGATACAAAATCAACACGCAAAAGTCAGTAGCCTTCCTATACACAAACAATAAATCTGAAGAAGAAGAAATTTAAAAACCATCCCTTTATTATTGAACAAAAAAAAAAAATACTTGAGAATAAATCTAACAAAAGAGGTAAAGGACCTATACAAAGAAAACTATAAAACACTGTTAAAGAATAGAAGAAGACACAAAGAAATGGAAAGACATCCCCTGCTCATGGATTGGAAGAATAAACATTATTAAATGGCCATCCTACCAAAAGCAATATACAGATTCAATGCTATTCCAATCAAAATTTCAATGTCATTCTTCAAAGAAATAGAACAATTATTGATGAAATTCATATGGAATCACCAAAAACCCGAATAGCCAAAGCTCTCCTGGAAAAAAAAAAAAAAAAAAAAAAAAAAAAAAAAGAAGGGAATGGAGGCATCACACTCCCAGACTTCAAACTATACTACAAAGCCATAATCATCAAACCTGCATGGTATTGGAACAAGAACAGACACACAGACCAATGGAATCAATAGAGAAAATCCAGAAATAAACCCACAGATTTATGGTCAACTAATTTTTGACAAAGGAGCAAAGACTATGCATTGCAAAAAAGTTTGTTCAATAAATGGTGCTGGGAAAACTGGGTCGCTACATGCAAAGAGAATGAAGCTTGACCATTACCACACCATACACAAAAATCAACTCAAAATGGATTAAAGAACTAGACATAAGACCAGAAACCATAAAATACACAGAAGGAATATAGGCGAAACACTACGTGATATGCACATCAAAGACATCTTTACAGACACATCACCCAAAGCAGTGATAGTGAAGGCAAAGATAAACAGCTGGGACTACATCAAATTAAAGAGCTTCTGCACAGCAAAAGAGACAATAACCCAAAACAAAGAGAAACCCCACCTAGGGTTCCTAAATGTTCCCACTAGGGAACATTTTTGCACAACACTAATGATAAAGGACTGATCACAAAAAATCTGCAAAGAACTGATGAGACTCAACACAAACAAATAATCCAGTCAAAAAATGGGCAGAAGAGCTAAAAAGAAACTTCTCTGAAGAGGAAATGCAAATGGCCATACCATCTTACACCAGTGAGAATGGCACATCTTTACACCAGTGAGAATGGCACATATTAAAAAAACTAGCAACAATAAATGTTGGCGAGGATGTGGAGAAAAAAGGAACTTTTCTGCACTGTTGGTGGGAATGCAAACTGGTCCAACCACTATGGAGAGCTGTGTGGAGATTTCTGGACCTACTAAACATAGAGCTTCCATATGATCCAGCAATTCCACTCCTAGGTATTTACCCAAAGGACACAGAAACATCAATTCCAAAGAGCACCTGCACCCCTATGTTTATAGCAGCACTATTTACAATAGCTAAGCTTTGGAAACAACCAAATGCCCAAAATAGATGATGGATCAAGATGTGGTACATCTACACCATGGAATATTACTCAGCATTCAAAAAAGATAAACACATGCCATTTGCAGCAACATGGATGGCGCTGGAAAGGATCATGCTCAGCGAAATAAGCCAGAAAGAAAGAAAAATACCGGATGGTCTCACTCATAGCAGGAATCTAGAAAACTTAAATAAGGGACCAGGAAAATGAATAACTATAAGAAAGTGAAAATCAGAATCAACAAACAACTATGAACCAGAGACACTCTAGGGGGGTAGGGGCGGGGGGGAGGGATTGGGGTCAAAATAAGGGGGTTGCAATTTATGGGAATATAAAAATAAAATTTATTTTAAAAAAATGTTCAAGATGGGGAGTCTAGCAGGAGATCCCTAGTTGGGAACACTAAAGAACAAATCCACCCTACAGAAAGGAAGGTTTTATCTCAACCCTGGCAGTAAAGAGGGCAAGAGAAGAAACTTGACTGAGAATCTGAACCACAAATCAGCGCTAAGGTAAGTTTCCAGACTGAATTTATATGTACCAAAGTGGTCCAAATACTTTATGCAGAATTTAAAGTGGTTGCAGGTAGGTTAATACCCCCAAGTATCTGACAGACACAAATACAAATCTTATCTAACAAAAGCCAACTTCAGTACAGTTACTGTGACTATAAAATGCCACTGACAGACACACATCCCATGTAATATGTGTCGTAGAAGTAAAGAAATATACTAGTATCTTACCACTGAAGCTTGCTTCTATCCTTCTTAAAATCTACCTTAGTTATTTCATTGCAAGCAAGAGTTTTTTATTCAACAATACCAGCAATAAATCTTTGAGGTTTATAAATAAAAACCGAAGTTAAAACTCATCTCTAATTCATTCAGTCTTTCAATGAAAAAAAAAAAAAAAAAAAAAACATTAAGTTTCTACTATATTCCAGGCCCAATAGTGATTTATAAGCTTTGCCCTCAGGAAGCTTATCTTGAATAAATACCCTGAATTGTCTCTGAGAAGTCATTAGGATACATCCCGCACAGCACAAAAACTCTCCATAGATAATTCCTGTTCCAAAGCTCCCAGGATTACCACAAAGTTCACCAACTACAGAGGCTCTAACCTTGCCTAGACATCACTAGCCTCAATATTCCTTCTGGCTTCTCATGTAACTCCAGCTTAGCAGAGGCTATAAAAAGAAAACGATATATTTTAAAGTGTGAAATTTTCAGCATTTGGTGGAGGAACATAACAGCATTTCTTCTCCCATTTCTTTCTCTCCCCAAATTTAAACTCAGTAGTTTCTCAAAGAGATCAGTGGTCTCATCTCATGAGTCTAATCAGCAGTCTGTGCTACTAAACTGCTTTTTGATCTTTTCATCACCCACATAACCCAGCCACTACAGGCAATCATCTGAAATAAAACTCTCCCAAATGAGGAGACAACTATTCTGAATAGGGAAGACAGGCAAAGTGATTTAAAAAAAAAAGAAGTGATTCAGCAATAAAAAGAAAGTAGCCATTTCAGATAGCCAATTTGCACGGGCTCCCTATATCTGGGAGCAGGAACAATGTTAAAGGGCCATCCACGGGTACTGTACTGAGGAACAGCTAACATCTGACCATGTGTTCTTCAAAGCATCTTAACAGTCATAAAGGCAACTTCCTGCTCTTACCTATCTGCCCTCCTGACAACCAGCCTCAGAAATATGGTTAGGTCAGCAAGTGTAATACATGCATAAATGAAGTACTCCTCATGCATGACTAACATACCACACAAAAATCATTACACATACAAATTATTATGATTTTCAAGAAGCAGGAAATTTTAAAGATAAACCTCATGATCACCTAATACACGCTGCTTAATTTTCAAATGAAATTTCTACTACAGAGCCAAGTGATTTGCTAAAATCACAATTATAGTTGAATTACCTATGTTCATATATACTCATTATTTTGTTTACAACAGCATTGGTAGTGCCTCATAAATTCAACAATTTTAGAGGAATTACCGGCAACTAACAGATTTTTTTAGATGATCAATTTTATCATTTTTAGTAGTAAGCAGTTTATAGAAAAATATTCATCAGAAAACTCATTTATTTTACCTTATGTTTCATCAATAATTCACTTACTTTTTGCATGTGTTGATTTAACATTCAATAAACACAGTGACATTAAATGAAAGGAATTCAAAGCTTTTTTCTTTCAAATTAATGATATAAGCTATGGACACTTTAACCTTAGTAAGTGGTCAATGAAACCAATAGTATATAGTATCTATTTTACTTTTTTTAAATGGAAAATATCAAACATAACATAAAAGTGGAGACACTAGTGCAATGAAATCCTAATTATCCATTACCCATCTTCTACAATTATACTAATAATCAATTTTTTCCTCTATAATCCTACTCATTCCTCCCACTATCATGTCCCACTATATGATTCTGAAAAAAAAAAAAAAAAAAAAAAAAAAAAGGCAAGCTATCACAATTTTTTTTTAATGTAAGAAAAATAGCTCTTATATATCTTTTTCTAAGTAACTGTCATATAAGGATAGAAATAAAAGAAAACCTACCTGTTCCAATTTCTTTACTAACACCACAAAAAATATTATCTGCATCATCAGGTAGGCCCT
>NW_023601104.1:22774716-22815939 GCF_014898055.3 Talpa occidentalis | reverse complement strand
TTGGCTTTAATTATACCTGCTACTGGAGAAAAATTGTACAAAATGGTATCTAGCCATAATTGTGCAAAAAGTGAACTCTTGAAAAAGATTAGAGTCAAAAGTTATTAGCTCAATAGCAAAAAATTTTTTCTACTTAAAGAAATATATTCTAACCAGGATGAAAGCTAACAAAAAGTTGAATTTTTATTGTTTAATGTTAATGGAAGAAATATGAAATACAAGTCACTTCTAAGGCACTGAAAAGTGGGTGATGCCTAATACATCAAGTTTATGGTTCTAAAAGTCTTTTAATTTTTTTAAAAGATTTATTTATTTATGCTACAAGAACTGGGGTACAGGGCCTCCCCCGGTGGCACAGGCGGTTGGCACACACTGTGAAGCTGTCTGCAGCCTCTGCAGCACCAGTTCGATCCTGCCGGCCGGTGAGGGTCCACATGGCGCAGCAGACCTCTCCTGTCGTGCCGCTGTTCCCCTTAGTGTTTTTGTTCAGTCTGCTGTTCTGTTCCTGCTGTCTCTGGTGAATCCTCTGACCCTCCCACGCACCTGGCCTATATCCTAGTTCTTGTATAATAAATCTTAAAAAAAAACTTAAAAGAAAAAAAGAACTGGGGTACAGGCCAGAGATGTGGGAGAGGATTCACCAGAGACAGTAGGAACAGAACAGGCAGATTGATTGAATACATTGCTGAGGGAGAGCAGGTGAGTCAGAGAGGTCTGCTGCGCCATGTGGGTATCTCCCTGGGTAGGGATTGAACTCAAGCTGCAGTGGCTGTGGACAGCTTCACAGTGCTGTGCCTTAAGCCCTTGTGCACCAGGGAGGTCCCCTGTGTGTAATTATTTATTTGGATAAGTGGTAGGCCTACAAATCTAATAACTTACTGTGAATAAGAAACTGGCTGGCATTACCCACTGCAAGTGTGACCTTCCTTTTCTGGAAAATCTATACTCGAGAACCTCTTGGGTCCCCTTTTTATGCCTTATTTTTCACCAAGAAACAATGGAAAATAAATTATAATGGTACTGTAGTCTTTATTTTGAGCAGGTCAAATAATCATCTGTATCTAAATAGACTCAATAATGTATGGCACTCTGTTATAAACTCAAAAAGTAAAAGACAATTTAATCTATTTGAGAAAATTAGGCAGAGAAAGATACCTAAGTAATGGTCTTAGTTCTAAGAAACATCTCACTAATAACATTTAAAAAATTTCAAATATTGGCAATTTTGCTTTAAAACAAAAAAATGTTCATTAACTACAATACGACACTTCTGAGTAGAAAATATTTTAAATTATTGAATGTTAGTAAAATATATACAGTATAGTTTTATGATTTGGGGTTTAAAAAGATTTGGATAAATAGGTTCGGTAGTTAATGATGATACTGTGAATTATACAACTAAAAATGAAAGTAATACTTTTAAAAGTGTACTGTACCTTGAATTTGTTTTCCTTCCTTTATTTGCAGAGTGTAGTTTGTTTTGAACCTTATTTACTAGATGAGTGTTTTTTTTTGGTCTTTGACTTCATGAGAAAAATTTAAAATATTGATTAGATTCTAATCATTTGCCAAAGGACACACTTTTGAACACACAGAACTGCTAGTTTTCTACATAAAAGAACTGCTATGCTCATAGAATTAATCATTGTATTTTAAAGAACCCCAGAACTGTATACCTGGAAAAGACCTAAATATCACTATGACTAAGAGATTCAAAGATAAAGAAAATGAGTCCCATAGATAAGAATATTCATCTTGCCGGAGGAAATTAAACTGGATGTTTGACTCATAGTATCTTAACTTGCGCTGATAATTCCCCAGACAAGCTTTTACTTAAACTGGTCCCTCAGCCTAGATTCTCACAGATGGGAAAACTTGTAGATCCTAGTAGTCCAGCAGCACCTGGAACAGTGATCTAACACTCTAAATATTTAAAATTAATGAATAAATTTCTTTGTATGAGTGCCTTTCTTAGTCAGATTTCTACATAGCAAATCTGTACTTAAAGAGAAAATTAAAATTCCTTAGGTTACAAATTTCACTTAGATTTTTTTTCAATGTACCTCTAAATTTTTTCAGTGAATAAAGACAAAAATTTTTCATTTTCTTTTACAAACAATATTTCATTAAGTCATTTCTTCTGTGTATTAAGGTTTATAGTCTATTTCCATAACTCACACCCTTTTCTGTTTTGTCTAAGTATATAAAAATCACCTAAATTCTACAGAATACAATTGCATTCACAAAAAGTGTGATTTCATACCTTTGTTTCTGAATGTAGATGAACTGTCTCTTCAGACAATAGACCTCTACAGACCAAAAATAAACTTTATACATAACCATATCAGGCTGAGACACAATAAAATCCAACATTGATTACATTTGAAAGGAAAACATACAACTAAGAAGCTATGAAGTAGGCCTTGCTATAATTTTAGTTATGCACATGCCAGTTTATTTTAAATGAGTGGCACAAACAAGAGAAGTGCTTTAATTACCTTCGGGAGATACAATACCAATAGTTTTGCAGGAACATGCAGGACAAATTTTAACAAATGGAACTCATAAAGAAGAGTATTTTCTACACACAAGGATTACCTGTTTTACAAAATGATTCACAACAGGACTTTTCATTGTGAGCCCACTCAATGTTATCCTTTATCTAATGTACTTTAATACTTGGTCAGTGACTGTTTCCACATTACAATGTGAACTCCATGAGGAGAGGAGTTATATCTGTCTGGTTTACTACTCTACCTAGTACTTTGCATAGCGGTAGGCATACAAACCCTTAAACTGGCACTAATACTTGTTAAATGTATGAATAATACATCTAAAATATAATTCATTCTATGTCTAGGTTTTCAAAAATAGTTGGAAGTTTAAACAAAGTAAAAATAGGGGCCTGCCACACTATAATAGGCAAAATCTGGAAACAACCCAAATGCCCAAAATAGATGACTGGATCAAGGTGTGGTACATATACACAATGGAATATTATTCAGCAATCAAAAAAGATAAACCCATGCCATTTGCAAGCAATATGGATGGAGCTAGAAGGAATTATGCTCAGTGAAATAAGTCAGAAGAAAAAAGAAAAATATTGGATGGTTTCACTTATAGGAGGAATATAGGAAAACCAAATAAGACATCAGGGGAAAAATAGTAACAATACAAAACACAGCAAACAAAAACAAACAATTATAGACCAGAGACATCATGTAAGGATGGGGGTGGGGGGAGCACAGGGGACTGAGGTGATGGTGCACGGGTGAACTGGTGGAGGAAATTCTATGGGGACTACACTGATTGGGGGTGGGGGTAGGGGTGGGGGGAAGCAAACTGTTTAAAAATGAACAATGGGCCTCCCCAGTGGCACAGCAGTTGAGCGCTGGGCTGCAAAGCTGCCTCAGCCTCTGCAGCGCCGGTTAGATCGCTGGCGAGGGTCCCACATGGCGCGCAGACCTCTCCTGCTGCACCCACTGCTCCCCTCAGCAGTGTCCTCCGTCCGTCTGCCTGTTCTGTTCCCGGCTCTGGTGAATTCTCTCACCCTCCTGCACTTCTGACTGTACCCAGTGCTTGTATAAATAAATAAATCTTTAAAAAAAAATGAACAATGATGTAAAATATACATAAATTAAAAATAAAATAGGGGTCTGCAAACTATGGCCCAGACTGAACTTGCAACATCCATTCACTTATGTACTGGTTAAATGACTTTTACAGGACAACAGCAAAGTCAAGGAGTTGCAAAATAGACTAGATAGCCCACAAATCCAAAAATATGTACTACCTGGTTCTTTACAGGAAAATTTTGTCTATCTCTGATCCACTGTCTAGATCATCCCCAACAAACACAGGTGTAAGTATTTCTGAAAACCTACCACATTAATAGTGTTGCTGTGAAGAAAAAAAAAATAAACTATCATCTCCCCTGAGAAACTAACCATAGTGGAGTACATAAAACAAAATTACATCAGATGCTACCTACTAAACTAATAATGCATAGGGGTTTTTCTCAATATTAGACACAAACATATACTTAACAGATAATATCAAATACAACCTCATAAGAATTATGAATAGTTGCAAGAAAAAAATAAGACTTAAAATATTCTAAAATTTCAGAGGTTGCTTAATCCTCTCATGTATGACATGAAAATATCCCAATTTTTTTTTACAAGATTTATGTCCTCTCTTGATCACCTTCATTTCAAAATAATATTTGTCATATCCTTACATTTTGTACCTTTCATTTCCCCTCGACTTGCCACATACTCATGCATATTAGTGAAACACATTTAACGGTCATCTGTCTCCCTCAGGTTTGGCAGAGCGATATTATTCCCCAAAGTAATGAACTTAAACATAGTACTCTGACCTTTTTTAAAACTTCTCCATAAAAGGTTTGAATGCAGTAAGACGGAAATGATTTGTGTCGTAAACCTCGCTTTTAGCAGGCTGAAGGATAAGTATGCAAGACAATTGAGAAATTTAAGTTCTGGCTCCCCTACCATATTGTTTGGCAGAGAACATGGATGTTGGACACCTATAACAACATATTACTGCCTAACTGTAATCATTTAGGTGAATTATCACTGTTCTAAGTTAAATGATTCTCTTTACAGAACTATCTTTCAACAGTTCCCAAGTTAAGAGCCAAGCTATCATCTTTCACATGATAAAAGCCATCTGTTTAAACAGTGGCATTTAAAAAAAGACACCTGACCTAGGTAAAGAAAAGTGTCACCACTTTACACCTACGAAAAATTTAGTAAATGAAGAAAATCAACAGATTTATTTATTATTTATTTTTTTAAATAAATTTTTTTTTTTTTTTTTTATAGAGGCATGTTTTTATTTATTTGTTTGTTTGTTTGCTTGCTTTGTTATACATGCACTGGGTACAGTCAGAAGCGCGGAAGGTGAGAGAATTCACCAGAGCCAGAGCGGGGAGCAGAGCAGGCAGACTGACGAAATACACTGCTGAGGGGAGCAGCGGGCGGCAGGAGAGGTCTGCACGCCATGCGGGACCCTCCTCTGGTGGCCGGGGAGCAGCCGGGGATCGAACCTGCGCCGCGGAGGCTGCAGGCAGCTTCGCAACCCAGCGCTCAACCTCTGCGCCACCGGGGAGGCCCTTTTTAAATAAATTTATTGTTATATTCCCCATACAATTGCAGCCCCCCATTCTGACCCCAATCCCTCCCCTCCACCCCCGCCCCCCTAAAAGTGTCTCTGTTCATAGTTTTTTGTTGATTTTGATTTTCACTTTCTTATAGTTATTCATTTTCCTGGTCCCTTATTTAAGTTTTCTAGATTCCTGCTATGAGTGAGACCATCCGGTATTTTTTCTTTTCTTTTTGGCTTATTTCGCTGAGCATGATCCCTTCCAGCGCCATCCATGTTGCTGCAAATTGCATGTGTTTATCTTTTTGAATGCTGAGTAATATTCCATGGTATATATGTACCACATCTTCTTGATCCAGTCATCTATTTTTGGGCATTTGGGTTGTTTCCAAAGCTTAGCTATTGTAAACAGTGCTGCTATAAACATAGGGGTGCAGGTGTTCTTGGAATTGATGTTTCTGTGTCCTTTGGGTAAATACCTAGGAGTGGAATTGCTGGATCATATGGAAGCTCTATGTTTAGTAGGTCCAGAAATCTCCATACAGCTTTCCACAGTGGTTGGCCAGTTTGCACTCCCACCAACAGTGCAGAAGAGTTCCTTTTCTCCACACCCTCGCCAACATTTGTTGTTGCTAGTTTTTTAATATGTGCCATTCTCACTGGTGTAAGATGGTATCTCATGGTAGTTTTTGATTTGCATTTCCCTGATGACAAGTGATGTTGAACATTTTTCATATGCCTGTTGGCCATTTGCATTTCCTCTTCAGAGATGTTTCTTTTTAGCTCTTCTGCCATTTTTGACTGGATTATTTTCTTTGTTGTTGTGAGTCTCATCAGCTCTTTGCAGATTTTTGTGATCAGTCTTTATCATTAGTGTTGGGTGCAAAAATGTTCTCCCAGTTGGTGGGGTTTCTCTTTGTTTTTGTTATTGTCTCTTTTGCTGTGCAAAAGCTCTTTAATTTGATGTAGTCCCAGCTGTTTATCTTTGCCTTCACTATCACTGCTTTGGGTGATGTGTCTGTAAAGATGTCTTTGATGTGCATATCACGTAGTGTTTCGCCTATATTTCCTTCTATATATTTTATGGTTTCAGGTCTTATGTCTAGTTCTTTAATCCATTTTGAGTTGATTTTTGTGTATGGTGTGAGGTGGTGGTCAAGCTTCATTCTTTTGCATGTAGCGACCAGTTTCCAGCACCATTTATTGAAAACTTTCTTTGCTCCAATGCATATTCTGCTCCTGTCAAGATTAGTTGACCATAAATCTGTGGGTTTATTTCTGGATTTTCTATTCGATTCCATTGTGTGTATGTCTTCAACAGATTTATTTTTATGCTTGTGAAATTGGTCTGTCGCTTCAACAGAATCTAGGATTAGCTGTTGCTACCATCATTTCTATATTTTAGTTTACTAGATAGAAGCTAAGCCTAATCTTATTCAAATTCTACAATTTAGATTATGTAAAGCTGTTAAATCACTTACCCAAAAATACCAGTGTTACGTATAATAAAAGTAAATAATTGCATAGTATATGCACACATATTAGATATGTATATATCAAATAAAATGATAATCATTTTTATGGAATTTGTTTTATTTAAAAATTAAAAGCAACACACTAAGCATTAATTCCTTGGAGCAGTACCTGTCTGTTTACTCACCACTATATACCACCAGTAGCTAATGGTGTTCAAAATTCTTTTTTCTAGATTTCTTGAGATAATTTGCATGTAGCAAATATTTTCTTTTTGGTATCTAGTTCTATAATTTGAAAAACTTAAATGGTAATGTAAACACTGCAAAAACAAGATAGAGAATATTTCCATCATCCCAAAAAGTTTCCTGGTGCCCTTTATAATTATCTTCCACCACTAATCTGATTTCTGTCCATATAATTTTACCTTTTCAGAATGTCAAATAAATGGAATTGCATAATATAGAAGTGTTGTTTCTTATACATAGCACTCATTTTGATGCTGTATCAGTATTTCATTGCTTTTTATTGTCAAGTAGTATTCTTCTGCATGGATATACCGTAATTGCTCATCCATTTACTCCTTGATGGATATTTGAGCTAGTCTCAATTTTTTGGCAATTATGAATAAAGCTCTTGTAAACATTTGCATATAGGTTTCTGCTTGAACATACTTCATGTTTCTTGAGTAAATAACTACAGAAAATTGCTGAATCATATGCAAAAGTTATTTTTTGGTAAAATGAACAGTGTCCCAACATTTTAAGTCAAATAAGCTGTCCCTTAAGTAGCACATCTTTTTCTTTTTTCTTTTAAGTTCCTAAGTCCTCAGGTATGTTCAAAAACATACTCTCGTAGAGCTGTGCAACTCTCATAGCCTGCTTCTTCATCTTAGAAAACTGAGAGGACTACATAGTTCTTTTAAGATTTTTTACAGTCACAATTTCAAGTTTCAGTCCATTACTCTAAAGGTTTCTTTGCTGGTACAACCCTCAAAAACTGAGTTTCCTACCGACTAGATTATAGTCAGTTTTAAGTATCATTAGCATACCCATAGTTCTTCCCCAAATTAGACTTTTTTAGAATTCTATTTCTTTACCCTGAACACTTCTGTCCCTTCCTCCGCCTTCTTTCTCCCCATTCCCCCAACCTTTTAAAAATAAAAATGGTTTACTCTGAGTTTCAGGCTTCTGTGGAGAGGCTATACCTTTAGTCAGGTCTTTGCCATGAGTGATTTCTTAAAAATATTTTATATATTTCTTACATCATTTTTCATTTTTGCACAATGTATGCATTTTCATCTTGGTTATAGTCCCCATACAATTCCCACCCCCCTTATTTTGACTGTATCCCTCCTACTCCCCCCCAACCATGCCACCACGTAGTGTGTCTGATTTATAGTTGCTTGATTTTGATTTTTACTTTATTATAATTAGTCTTTTTCCTGGTCCCTTATTTAGGTTTTCAAATTCCTGCTATGAGTGAGACCATCCAGTATTTTTCTTTTTCCTTCTGGCTTATTTCGCTGAGCATGATCCCTTCCAGCGCTATCCATGTTGCTGCAAATTGCATGAGTTTGTCAAATTGGAAAGATTCACTAGGCCCTCCAGACACTTCTTGCCCTGAAAACCTTAAGTCATTGAAACATTTGGTCAGTGATTGTGAAGAATGCACCTGAAGTCTGGTGTTTGTCTTGAGGTTGTTCTTTAATAGGCTTTGCTCGTCAAAGCACTTTCTCTATTTTATCTCACAATATTTGTGGCTAACTCTATAAAGGGTCATCAAGACTCTGGCCTGCTGATTTCTGTCAAGGGAACCAAAACCATTCAATGGGAAAAGAATGGTTTTATCAAAAAATGGCGTTCAGACAACAAGATAGCCACATGCAGAAGAATGTTCATGCCTATGTTATACTAGATACAAAACTTAACTCTAAGACCTAAATATAAAAGCTAAAACTATAAACCCCCTTAAATGAAAACATATGGATAAATGTCAATGACTTTAGATTTAACATTGTATTCTTAGATATGGCTCCAAAAGCCCAAGTGACAAGAAAAGATAAACAGTGATGTAAAATATATATATGTGCGTGTGTGTGTGTGTGTGTATATTTTAAAAATGGCGTTTGAGAAATTAAGTCACTTACCTTAAACTGTAATCATCATCTTCATATGATTTAACTTGTGTTGAAGTAGGCCTAGAGTGTACCTCTTGCTGATCTCTCTAGTAAAATGAATAAAGAAGACATATAGAGAAAAAGAACTAGAATATATTTAACTGTTTCCATCCTATGGTATGAAAACAAAAGTCTATAACAATGTAGTTCCACATTTCATTCATTCTGGGTTAAGAAAGTCAATTCTCAGGAAAAATGTAAGTGTATAAATGTCTTCTTATGATCTTATCTGACCCCTGCTTCCCTATATTAGAATCTCCCATCTTGTGTAACATTCAAAACAAATTAGACTCACAAGAAATGAAAATATATCTGTTTAATGGGTAGAAAAACTTTTCTCAAGTTAGACAAAGCTTGAATGTTAAGACCAGAAAGATGCTGAAAATGAAGCACTTACGAGTAAAAGGTTCTGGCAAAGATCTAACAAGAAGTGAAAGTGAGTAAACAAAAATTCAACAAGGCAAAAGGTATATCCTTTAGTTTCTGTGGGGATAGGATGTACTTACTCTCCCCTTTTCCCAACTCATCCCAGTTTTATGCTACACTCTTGTTTGAAAAAAGAAAAGGTCCTTATTAGGGGACTCTGAGCACAATACATAATGAATCCCTCATTCTACCATAACATTGGGTTTCTTTGTTCAAATATTTTCCTATTCTTCAGATACTTGCAAGGTCTAAGAGACAAATAAAAATATCTAATTACAAATGCAAGTTAGCAAACTAGTAACCATTATCTAAATGTATTAGTTGCAATGTTATATATATTTCTCATTCCAGAATTAAAATAAAATATATTACCTATTATTCCCTATCCCCATCAACTCCATACTACATGACCAGGGAGAGATGGATTTGAAAAAATGATTATGATTAAGTTAGAGTGAGAACTGAAAGATTTGAAAGCAGTCTATTCCTGTAAGGAGTGCTACTTTATCTTATTAATAGTGGGAATGTTGATGCATAAAGAGGAGTGCTTAAAGTAGGAACCTTCAATTTGGTACTCAAAATGAAGCCAAAAATGCCTGCAGTCTAGTGAAATTACATTACATTCTTCCTAAATTTAAATCTGATTATGGTCTAGCTCTAAGAATTTGAGTTATATCCCACTGAAAAGTTTAAAAAACAAACTCCACATATACACAATGGAGTATTACTCAGCAGTCAAAAAAGATAAACTCATGCAATTTGCAGCAACATGGATGGAGCTGGAAGGGATCATGCTCAGCGAAATAAGCCAGAAAGAAAAAGAAAAATACCAATGATCTCACTCATAGCAGGAATTTAGAAAACCTAAATAAGGGACCAGGAAAAAGACTAATTATAATAAAAATCAAAATCAACAAGCAACTATAAACCAGAGACACACTATGAGGCGGGGGGGGGTGGAGAGGGGGAGGGAATAGGAGAGATTACGGTCAAAATAAGCAGGGTGGGAATTGTATGGGGACTATACCAAGATGAAAATGCACACATTGTGCAAAAATGAAAAATGATGTAAAAAATACATAAAATAAAAAAGGAGGAAAAAAAAAAGAAACAAACTCCCACCAGAGTACAAATTAACCAGGAAAATGCAAGTGAAAACCACAATGAGAAACCACTTTGCTAGTGAGAATGGACCACATAAGCAAGCTAGAAACAAATGCTAGAGAGGATGTGGAGATAAAGGAACCCTCATACACTGCTACTGGGAATGCAAACTGGTCCAGCCACTACAGAAAGCTATGTGGAGGTTCCTGAGAACACTAAAAATGGATCTGCCATAGTTCCAGCCATTCCATTCCTAGGAATCTACTCAAAGTACACAAAAAAACTAATTTGAAAGGAAACCTGCACTCCTATGTTTATTGCAGTACAATTTACAATGCCTGAGATAATGGAAACAACCCAAATGCCCCAAAATAGGTGAACAGATCAAAAAAAGTCGTGGCATATTTACGCAGTGGAATATTGTTCAGCAATCAAAAAAGACAAACTCATGCCATTTGCCGCAACATGGATGGAGCTGGAAGGGATTATGCTAGCCAAAATAAGTCTGAAGGAAAAAGATAAGTATCAGATAGTCTCACTTACATATGGAATATACAGAAACCAAACAAAAAGTCAAGAAAAAGACAAAACTAGCAAGCTGATCACAGATCTGAGGCCTACAGCAAGAGAGGGGGCGGGAAGGGGGTCAAAACAGGAAAGAATACAGGGACTATGGCAATGGCTCATGGGCGATACAGTAGTGGATAAACTATGGGGAGTACATTTGAGGGGAGAAACCTATTACTGTACAAAAATGAACAATGATGTAAGAAAATAAAAATAAATGACTATACAAAAACATTAAAAAGCTAGCACTTAAAAGGCATTACTTAAAACTGTACATTTACTTACAATTACTGCCTCAGCTTGTCGAACCAGATCAGCCGTTTTTGCCTCCAATTCTGCATTTAAACGCCTAAAAGCAGAAAATAATTTATTAGAATATGAAGATTCTCAAAAAAAACAATTAAATTTCAGCAATGACACATTAGCAAATATATTAAGCAACAAATGCCAAAACACAGATGTGACATTTTTATTCTAAAATTAACAAACATTAGGACATTTTCCAATTTCCATGACTCCTTTGTGGTAGACTCTCAGACAGTGTAACTCTTGGCTTCTCTCTGGCCCTTACTTCAGGTGAAATGACCTATTTGGGTAGAATAATCAGTAAGGGTTCAACACAGTTCCACTCTCCATTTTCTGGGATCAACTCTAACTAGGATCATGAGTGGGGCAAGATGGGGAAGGAAAGGCCTGGATTGGCCTAAATGCTGCTGCAAGGAGGGATATAAATCTGTGGTTTAGTGAGCACACCTAATGTGGTACATATCTCAGTACATACTTCAATATCAGCTTCATCAGAAATAAAGATGATGATGTTGAACTTCACCTGTCACTCTTCAAAAAATTCTCCCAGTCTGTTTGGAATGTAGCAAGGAATAGAAATACTACTTGTCCATTAAGGTTGTAAATATACCAACAGACCAATGGAATAGAACTGAGACCCCAGAAACAAATCCACACCTATATGGACAATCTACAACAACAGAACCAAAAACATACATTGGAGCAAGAAAAGTCTTTTTGATCAATGATGTAGGGAAAACTGTACAGCCATATGCAAAAGAATGAAGCTGGATCCATATTGCACACCACACCAATATTGATAAAACATAAAGATGTAAGATCTGAAACCATAAAACACATAGAAGAAAACATAAGCAAAACACTTCATAACCTTCAATGATACCTTCATAGATATTTCTCCAACAGCAAGGAAACAAAGAGAACATAAACAACTGGGACTACGTCAAATTAAAATGCTTCTGCATTGCAAAAGAAATTGTAACTAAGATAAAAAGACACCCAGGTGAATGAGAAAAAAAATGTGTATACCATACATCTAACAAGGGGCTAATATCAAAGATCTCAAAAAAAGAAAGAAAATAACCTAATCAAAAATGGATATAAGAGCTAAATAGGCAGTTTTCAAAACAAGACATACAGATGGCCAACAAGCATATGAAAAAATGCTCATCATCACTCATTAGGGAAATGGAAATGAAAACTGCAATGAGATATCATCTCACTTCTGTGAGAATGGCCCATATCAAAAAGACCCAAACCCCCAAGTGCTGTGAGGATGAAGAGAAAAAGGAACACTCACAATGTTGGTAAGATGGGCTCAGCTCCAATGGAAAGCAATATGGAGATTTGTCAAGAGAGTACAAATGGATCTACCACATGACCCAGCAATTCTACTATAAGTATCTACCCAAAGAACACAAATAAATGAATTTGAGGGGCAACGTGCAATACTATGTTCACTGCAGCACTATTTACAGCAGCCACGATATGGGAACAACCTAAGAACCCCAAAGCAGACCAGTGGATCAAGATGTGCTATATATTCACAATGGAATACTACTCAGTGATCAAAAAAAATAAACTTATGCCACATGCAGCAACATGGATGGAGCTGGGATTATGCTAACTGAAACAAGTCAGACGGCAGAAGGCTAATACCGGATGGTGTCGCATATGTGGACTATAAGAAACCAAACAAAGGGTCAGATAAGGTCTAAGCAGACTGCAGAACTGAGACATTCAAGGCGGGAAGGAAAGAAGTGGGGCGGGAGCATCATGGGCTATGGTGGTGGACTGTGGGTACTTTGGTCCTGTGAGCATTATGGTAACAGCACTAGAAGGGAGGTGTTGTATACTTCTAAAATACAAACAGCATAAATCAAAAAAAGCCAGTGTTAGTAGTTACCCTATTATAATAAATTAATGAAAGTATTAAAAAAAAAAACCAAGAGTTCTGGTAACAGACAAACCTGTTTGAATTTGAAATATGGTTATACATTTTACTTCATAATTTTGATGAAGTATCTTAACCTCAGACTGGTATTTACAATAATAACACTTATTTTCTTAATGTTTGGTATTATATGTACTTCACGCATTTTCAATCTTGCCCATCATCAGTTCCACGTACTCAGTCTGTTTAATAATAATAGTAATAATAATGCTAAAAAGACCACAAGAATGGCAGTACCATTGAAGAAAACTGTTTCAAAGGAAAAACTGGTCAAAATCCTACCACATCATGCAATCATTTTTACTTCTACATTACCTTCTAATTTTCATTATAGGGTATATACAATTTCTACTGTTTTCCCCTAGTAATACAGAATCTGTTTATCTCAAAATCTTTATAACTAGTGCTTTAAATTGCTAATTTACCAATATTCTAATGAGTTGTAATTAACATAATGTACTGAACTGTTCCTATTGTTAAAGCCCCTTTTCTACTTTTAAAGGCTAAGACTAATAAACATTTCAAAAGCATGTTTTTTTATTCTATTACAGGTCACATTTTGAAGGTCACATTTACATATTCTATTTACAGGTCACATTTAGGCTTTTTTTAAGTTATCTGAAGGAAGTATTTTGAGCAATTTTAAAATTGAGATTATCTTTGTTGTTTTTCATAGATATAATTCAGAAATGACAAGTCCCACTTCCAGAAGAAAAAAAAGACAACAGTACCATATCCCTTCTTGAAACAGCCTATTTTTTTTTTTAAGATTGATTTATTTATTTATACAAGCACTGGGTACAGTCAGAAGTGTGGGAGGGTGACATCACCACCAAAGGGAAGGTGGCTGGACCTGAGGGTGGAGTTAAGTAGCCAGGTTGGGTATAAAACCAAACATGTGGCCTTGGGGGCTCACTATCGCTCGCCTCCTGGCTTCACGGCTCCTGGCTCGCGCCAGCTCTCAGAGTGCCATTTGGATTCCAGATCGGCTGATAGGTAGGACTCATTTAAAACTTCGTCTCCCACTTTTCTCCCTGAGCTGTACATTTCCTCATTTCCCTTTCCCTTGTAAATAAACCTTTTATAAAAAAATAAAAAATAAATAAATAAAAAAAAAAAAAAAAAAAAAAAAAAAAAAAAGAAGTGTGGGAGGGTGAGAATTCACCAGAGCCAGAGCAGGGAGAAGAACAGACAGACTGATGAAGTACACTGCTGGGGGAACAGCGGGTGGCTGGAGAGGTCTGCATGTCATGTGGGACCCTCGCCGGTGGCCAGGGATGGAACCGGCACTGCCGAGGCTGCGGGCAGCTTCACAACCCAGTGCTCAACTGCTGCGCAACGGGGAGGCCCCCAGCCTAATGTTTTAAGAAATAATTTTATATCTTAGGAGGAATTCATAAATATCTAATAAGACAAAGTTGCATTTAAAATGCTACTACCTGATTTTTCACATTTCTCTAACAAGAATCATGAAAACCTAAATATAAGCTTCTGGTAATACAGTAGACTGGGATGACTCACAAGTCTATTATCCTCTAAACCCATGGAAATGTTGAATAAATTGGAATGAAGGAAATATTACTAAGCTCAAGCTCAGGCAAGGGAAATACCCTGGCACTAAAAATAAAACAGCATTCAAAATGAGCAGTAAACAGAACAGGAGCCAAAACAGCTTACCAGTTAGAAACTGATGCACATGTGGGAGTCATGAAGGGCTACACCTGCGAAACAGACTGCCTACACCCTACCCATAACCTTAGGTGACGGGAAATCAAACTAGAGCCATGGGTGGAAACTGTTCACTTGTGAGTAATCAGAGCACGCAGGACAGCAGCCCAAGTTCACCTTACCTGGATGGTGCAGAGACCCTATGTGAAAACTCTAAGATAGAAAGTTCCCAGGAAGCAGTGAAAACTCTGATAAACTAGAAAAATTAAATGCAAAACCACCACCCTAATGGACATTTACTCTTCTAGAACACATGGAAGTCTCTAAGAAAGCAAATCCCACTAAGGATGACTTTACAAATGTAACAAATTCATAAACAAGTCATCAACATGGAAAATCAGCAGAGACAACAACTCTGTACCATAAAATGTGGAGATAGTAAAGCAAAATTTTACTTTGGGCATGGGGCAGGCAGCAAAAATAGAAAACATTAGGCAAGAATCAGACATTATTACAAAAGAACACTGAATTTGTTAAAGAACAAATAGAAATTACAAAAATGAAAAGTCACTGAAATTAAACGCTCAAATTCAGTGAATAAATTGAATAGAATGAACTGAAAGGGAATGAATTAGAAGACAGATATGCAAATATCACCTATGAGTGTTACAGATAAAAGGGGAAAAATATAAAAAAGCAGAATGTATGATAAAAACACATGCATATCTACCTAAAACATAAAGTGCAGAAGGAACTAGAATAAGAAAATGTCAAACTATGAAGAGATAATTATTATGAGACCTTTCCAAAACTGGACATATGGATCTCAAGCACAATTAGAAAAACAAATCCACACACCTGTACACATCAACAGTGAAACTGCAGAACTTCAATGACAAATAGTATTTAAATTATCAAAGCAATTATGTAAAAAACAGAAAACATCCTTATAGTATTATTATCTAAAAGCTAATAGGAGATGGCATATCAGCATTGCTAGAGTCCAATGGATATGAAATGGTACTTTAATAGACTGTAGGAGAAAACACTGATCATCTACAATTCTATGTTCACTGAACTATCTCTGAAATGCAAAGTAACAAAATTTTCAGAAAAGACTGGAAAATTTAAGACTCAGAGAACACAATTAACTAGCTTAATCTAACAGATTAGTCACCAAAAAGCGTTTATTTCTATCACAGAGCACGAAGGATATTTACAAAAATTGACCATTTACCTACTCACAAATAATTTTAATACATTTTAAAAATCAATACCATATTCTTTGATCGCTGTTCAATAAATTTAAAAATAAAAATGAAACATATGCTTCACAATTAAAAGCAAAATTCCTAAATATTCACTATGAAAATCAAACTATTTAAAACAAAATTACAAAAGAATAAATAAATATATATATATATATATATATATATATATATATATATATATCAAAACAGGCCCTGAAATATAGATAAGCTGTAACTGGAGAGAACTTCATAAAAATTAATGGTTTTTGTAAAAATAAAATTAAAAATGAAACTAAAAAAAATCCACCACAAATAGAAGATAGGAAGAATAAAGACAAATGAAAATTTTTCAAGTTGCCTTGAGGTAAAATTGGTGTATAATATTGCATATTATTTAGAGGCATAGGACCATATTTCCTAGGATGCATGTCACCGCACAACACCCACCACCCGTAAGTGGCTTTACCATAAGCCACTGTGACCAAAACCTCCACACTTTATCCCTCTCCTCCTCCCCATCTTGTAGCTCAAGTCTACAGTCAGGTTTGGTTTTGTTTCTCTGTATTTCACTTAAAAGTGACACAATCCAGTATTTGTCTTTCTCCTTCTGACTTACTTCATTTAGCATTATCCTCTCCAGTTCCATCCATGTTGTCACAAATGGCAAGAGTTCCCTTTTTTTTCCCCCCTATAGTTGAGTAGTATTCCATTGTATATAAACACACCATTTTAATCTACTCATCTGTCCCCGGGTCCCTGGACATTTAGGTTGTTCCTATAACGTGGCTATTATAAATAGTGCTGCAATGAACAAAGGAGCTAGAAAAACTATCAACTAACCAAATTTATCCTGGAAATAGTAATCATTAAAGAAATTGAAAATAACTCCCTCAACAAAAAGCCACATCAGACTCAGTTTCACCATTTTAATCAAAGGACAGCTTATTTAGTGTGGTTAGAGAACACTGTTGTTATTACAAGGAAAAACACTAGAAAAAAATGTAAGATTGATCTTACTCTTGTTAAAGACACATAAAGCAATCAAATCAAATGGTCTATAAAGATATACAAGATATGTACTTGTGTGTTAGAACATTAAACAAGGGGTACATAAAACCATTTTATCAACTAATTAATTTTGGCGGGGGAGTTTTGGTAAGACAACCTTCATACAAAATAGGAATGGGAAATAACATCCTTAAACCTGATAAAAGGAATCTACCAAAACTATATGGCAAACCTCAAATGTAATTATTAAAAGCAGATTCCATAAAATCATAACCAAGATAAAGACAATCACCATCACTTTTTCTGTTCATATTGTACTAGGATACTAACCAGATTCCAAATAAATAATGCATCACAAAATATAAAGGGACAAAACTTAAAATTCATATCTATCTGCCTTAATCAAAGGCCAAGGCCTCTATAATGAATGAAAAAGAGTTCTATTAACCGATCACTTGGATCTATATAAAGGTGTAGGGTCAACACACAAAAATCAATGGTGTGCCTACACATCTAACCAATAACCAATTAGAAAATGTAGGAGGAAAAAAGTCATTTCATTATAGCAAGAAAAATTTACATAATATGCAAAATTTCTGACGAAGGACACCAAAAATGGACATGTACCATTGTAGGGTAAGTAAAGTATCAGGCTTTTCCACCCTCCCACCATTAGATTAAATGCATGCCTGATGGCGGACACCTGCCATCAGGCAGGTGGGCATACGTAGGTGGTTTCACCTGGGCTGAGAGACTGGGCTCATAAGGGCAGCGTCACGGGATGCCGATGAACAGAACCACCAGAAGAAGAAAGAGAACCCAGGAAGAGTCAAGACTTGCTGGGGGCTGGGAGGCCTGCCAGCCTCCCAGCGTCCCAGCCTGCCGTGTACCTGGTAAATCCCAATAAAAGCCTGCAAAAGCCACCGAGGGCTCCAGAACGCTCCTTTACTCGTCTGCTTGGGTCACAGAAACCTGCACTGTGCCACTCTGCGCTAAAACCCTATTAGTGGAAAGGAAGATTCAATAGCATAAAGAGATCAGTTCTCTGCAAATTATTATATAAATCCAAGATGATTGGCAGGGCTGGCAGAGGGCAGGAGAGGTTTTTCCTACCAGTTATCAAGACCAATTAAAACATGTCACATAATCTTTATTATTTAGTTCTCTGGTTATATAACAGGCATAAAGCTTGAAAAATCTATTGACTGGAATGATAAGCATATTCCTTAGTCTTCTCAGTGATTATATTTCTTTCACTTATTTGACATGAACTGATTGTACGAGATTCTGGACTGAGGTTGCAGAAAAGTATTATGTTCTGAAGATTGAAAAGACACCCCAAAATGCTTAATACCAATATACGTGGCAAAATAGTCTAATAAACTTATTCTTGCCTGTGAGAAACTTCTGCATGGTGAACAACCAGCTTCATACAAAGCAGATTTGCACACTCACAGTACAGATAACAGAGTAAGTAACAACTAGGCACCTTTGCCACAAAACAACTTCTGCTACAACAGAAAAGCTCCTGTAGCTGACTTTTAAGCAGGACCATATTCCTCGCCACACAGCAGATCCAGGTGAAAAATACACCCTTGAAGATCTAAACTAATTAACTCAATCAATGCAGTTATTTAGTGCTATCTGGTGATGGTAATGAAAATAACTACTTTGTATTAAGCACAGCTGACTCAACTGTATGTGGACAACAAACTTTTTTTTTTAAGACTTATTTATGCATACAAGAACTGGGATACCCGCCAGAGGTGTGGGGGTGAGAGGATTCACCAGAGACAGAGTGGGGAGCAGAACAGGCAGGATGACTGAAATACACTGCTGAGGGCAGCAGTGGGCAAGACAGGAGAGGTCTGCTGCCCCATGTGGGTCACCAACCTGGCTAGGGATCCAACTCATGCTGCAGTGGCTGTGGGTAACCTCATAGTGCTGCAGTCTTAACTCCTTGCACCACCAGGGGGGCCCAACAAACTGTTTTAAGTGCACTCTCAAACTGGAAGAGTGGGCCTATTTCATCAAAGGGAGGCTGATTATGGTCCTACGTGTCTAGGTCCTAAATGCTAAAGTCAGCACACTTCAATTTTAACTTTAACTGTGCTTTAATTTTAAATACGTATCATATGCTAACTCTGTATTTGAGGAATTGCCAGGATGTTTTGCAATTTCTAAATTAGCTACTTTAAAAAGACTTGTTAAAACATAATTTTTGGGAAGTAAAACTATATACAATGGCAAATAAAAGGTAGGGTCTCCAATCTTGTGAACTTATTGTGCATTGGAAGAAATAGACAATACTTAAGCTAACAAATGAATATGTTGTAACAAAGTATACTAATTCCAAAGAAAAGTTAAGACAATAAAATAACCAGGAGCCTACTTAGCATGTCAAGGAAGACTACTTTGTCATTACAGGTAGATGACTTGTGTGACTGCATTCAAGGAAAGACAGGAACTAAAAGGTCGCTGAGACTGGAGGCCAAGAGGCAAAAAGGAGAAGGTACAGGATCAAACAAGAGGCAGAGGCCAGGACTGACAAATTTTTGAAGTGCAACAGGAAACCACAGGAAATTTTAAGCAAAGTAGTAGTGACTTGATCAAATTAAAAATATTACTCTGGCGTGTGAAAACTGGGGAATGAAGAGTGGAATGCTCTGAGAATGAAAGCAGGTGTGCTCAGGATAAGTGTAATTACACTGAGAGCAGGTAAGGTAAGCCTCCTTACCTCCACCAAACGTGGATAAAGACGGCAATTCCAAATGTGCACTAAGAAATTCAGAAAAACCAGCCTCTAAGAAATTTACATCTGCAACTCTAGGAACTTGAAATTAAGTAAAATCACTGAAACTAAAAACTGAACTAGTCATGGTATTTCTGCTACCCAAAACCTTCTAGCTCCTAGTAGCATCTTGCAAACATATTTACTAGGATTAAATTTCGCCCTTGGAGGACACAGGTGAACTCAAGGGAAAGAAAAAAGGGGAGAGGGGAGTGCAGAATATGAGGGTACAGAAGTCCAGGGACCAGGAAAAGTACTTATAAGCAGCCTTATGTGGGTGAAAGAAAAAAGAAAAAGGCTGAACTGCCGACTTTCTTACTTATATTCCTCCTCCTGGGCGAGGAGGTCCCGTCGACGCACCGCAGGCTGCTGAACGCGTGGCTGGGGCGGGGTCCCCGAAACGCTCCGTCTCTGCGAAAGGGACATACTTTCAGACACGAAGTCCAGCGTCCCGGTAACCTAGCGGCCCACTAGGCGTCTGGGGAGGAGCTAACCCTGAGTCTGTAGCTTCTCCCCGCCATCTTTTGTAATGCGACGCTGTTACCGGGGCAACGACGCAACTTCTCGCGAGACTTCCTGCATCTCAGGTGCTCTCCAGTCTGGGGCTGTACCTGGATCCCCTTCGGCGCTCCAGGCGGAGGGTGGTTTTAAGGTGCCGGCTGGAAGTGGGCGCAGCAGAGGTCCGCGGCCCAGGCACTGCCAGAGCAACCCAAGCAGCCAATGAGGTGCGTCGACTTAAAGGTGATTAAGAGGAGGTTTGGAGGGCTTTCAACCAAGAAAGGCAGGTTCATTTCTAATACTCGTTAGGAGGCAAGCTAGTCAAGCCCTGGAGGGTAAATGAAATAATTGTCAGGCTTTTCTGCCCTCCCGCCATGAGAATTGATGATGGATCCCTGCGGTCCTCAATGCATGCCTGATGGCGGGCACCTGGAGGAGGGTGTGGGCATGCATGAGTGGATACACCTGTGCTGAGACGGGCCCATAAGGGCGGTGTCACGGGGATGCGATCAGAGAGAAAGAGAGACCAGAACAGACCAGAACAAGTCAAAGAGCGAGACCAGGAGAGAATGCCGGAGAGCCCAGAAAGAGTGAAGATTCGCGGGGGCTGGACAGCCCGCTCACCTCCCAACCCCTGCCTGCCGTGAACTGGGTAAACTCAACAAAAACCTGAAAAGCCACCAAGGGCTCCAGGACTCCTCCTTCACCCATCTGCTCAGATCAAAGAGAACCAGCTCTATGCCTTCCTGACACTACAAGCCCCAACTCTGTTGTGCTTTTCCAAATTTAGTGATCCATCCCACTCCACCGTTTTTAAAATTTACTATTCAGTAGGATTCCAAGTTCCGATTTCTTACATTTATTTACAGCATGGTGTAGAGGCAGGAAGACCACAGTGCAGGTTTTTTATGATCCAGCAGACCGGGTAAAGGTGGAGTCCTGGAGCCCTCAGTGACTTTTGCAGGTCTTTTATTTAGATTTACCAGGCATATGGCAGGCAGGGGTGCTGGGGGGCAGGGAGGCTGGCAGGCCTCCCAGCCCCAGCAAATCCTCACTCTGTCTGGGCTCTCTGGCATTCTCTCTGCTTCTCTTCTCTCGGCTTCCCTTTGTTCTTGGCTTCTCTATTCCTCTGCTTCTTTCTCGGCTTCTGCTGGTGTCCCCATGACGCCATCCTTAAAAAGCCCAGTCTTAGCCCATCTACCTATGCCCACACCCTGTTCCAGGTGCCCGCCATCAGGCATGCATTCGGGACCACAAGGATCCATCATCTATCCTAATGGCGGAGGGCAGAAAAGCCTGATACTTTTTACCTTACCCGCACATGGTCAAGCGCTTAGCCTCTCAAGTCAGTCTGCAGAAGGGCAAGGCCTGTGTGCACTTACCTACTATTATAGCTATGTGATCTTGGGCAAATCACTCTGTGGCTAGACTACTACATCGGTGAAATGGAGGTGAGAGTAATGCCCGTCTCATAAAGTTAATATAAGGAATAAATGCATATGTGCTTAGGATTATGCCTGGAACACAGTCAAAAATTTCAAATTGTTTTCATAAAATTTGAGAGTTCAGAAATAAACTTTTACATATAAGGTCAACTGATCTTCAGCAAAGGTGCTAAGACCATTTATGAGAAAATAGTCACTTCAACAAATGGAACTAGGATAACTAGATTTCCTCTTGTAAAAGAAGCATCTCCTTTGTTGGGTACCTTTGATAAAAATAAAATATAGTCACTGCATTTTGCTCAGCAGAACACTGCTGGGAGACATAAAGTAGATAAGGAAGGGACTGTGATAAAACCAAGGGAGCCAGACCCTGGGTCTACATGACTTAGAGCTATCAGACTTCCAGAGAATGTGGAAACAAGGCACACAGAACCCAGACATCGCCTAAAGGCAGAAGCTAGCTGAAAACCTGATATTCCAATTGATAACACCAGCAAGAACCAAATCCCCAGGTCAGAATAAGCCTGGAAAAATAGGGTATAAAAAACAAAAAACAAATACACCAAATCCTACGTGGGCATGGACTTCTCCCTGATCTTCTCCCTACAACACCCTTATCTTATGTACAAAAATTAACTCAAAGCAAACCAAAGACTTAGCCCAGAGAGCTAAAACTTAAAAGTCCTTTTAAGTCAATAAATGATACAATAAAAATTAAAACTGTTTTGTTTCAAAAGATTCCATAAGATGAAAAGGCAGACCACATAGAGGAAAATTTTGCAAAAATCTTATATTTCATAAGAGACTTGTGTCTAAATACACACAGAACTAATAAAACTCAAAAAATGAAACAACATACAACTCAAAAATCAACTGGTCTTCAGGGAAATGCAAATCAAAACCACAATGAGATGCCAAGTCATATCCACTAGGATTACTGTAATAAAAAAGATGGACAATAGCAAGTGTTATGAAGCTGTGGAGAAATCCAAACCCTTGTACAATGTTGGTAGCGATATAAAATTGTACAGCCACTGTGGCAAACAGTCTGGTAATTTTTCAACAGTTTATACACAGAGTTACTATACAATCCAGCAACCAACTACTAGGTATACCAAAGAGAAATGAAAACTTATACCCACACAAAAAGTCGTGCACAAATACTTATAGCAGCCTGCAGCGTAAGTGATTATCAGGCTTTTCTGCCCTCCCACCAGTAGGATTAATCATGGATCCCAGTGGTCCTACATGCATACCTAATGGTGGGCACCTGCAGTGGGGTGTGGACATACATAGGTGTGGACACCTGGGTTGAGACTGGGCTTATAAGGGCGGCATCATGGGGAACCAGAAGAATGAAAGAGAAGTAAGAGAGAGAAAACGGGACCATGACAGAACGCCAGAGAGGCCAGAAAAGAGTGAAGATTTGCGGGGGTTGGAGGCCTGCCAGCCTCCTGGCCTGTAGGCAGCCTGCCTGCCATGTACCTGGTTGCCACACTACAAGTAAAAGCCTAATAAAAGCCTGAAAATCCACCGAAGGCTCCAGGACTCCTCCTTTACCCCTCTGCTCAGATAATAGAGATCCTGCTCTGTGCCCTTCCTGCCCCTACACAGCATTACTTAGAATAGCCAGAAAGTGAAAATAACCCAAATGATCATAGACATTAAAGTATATTCACACACAGGAATGTTATTCAGCATCAAAAAGGGAATAAAATGCTGATACATACTAAAATACAAATGAGCCTTTTTAAATAAAGCTACATGAAGGAAGTAATTCACAAAGAACACATATTATCTAATGCCATTCCAATATGACCATATATTACATGAAATATCCAGAATAGGCATAATCTATAGAGACAAAAAGTAGGTTAGTGGTTGCCCAGGCCTTGCAGATGCTGGGAGATTGACTAAGGGGTTGCAATGTTTTTGGAGAGGGTTACAAAAAATGTTCTAAATTTGATTGTGATGATGATCAGACAATTCTATGGCTATACTCAAAGCCAATGAATAATACGCTTTATATGGTGAATGGTAGGTATATAAAATATATCAATCAAGGGCCTCCCTGGTGGCGCAGCGGATTAAGCACTGAGCTGTGAAGCTGTCCGCAGCCTCTGCAGCGCAGGTTCAGTTCCCGGCCTGCCAGGGAGAAACCCACATGGCGTGGCAGACCTCTCCTGCCACACCCACTGCTCTCCTCAGCAGTGTCTTTGGTCCGTCTGCCTGTTCTGCTCCCCACTCTCTCTGGTGAATTCTCTCACCCTCCCGTGCCATTGACCTGTACCCCAGTTCTTATATAAATAAATAAATCTTTAAAAAATATATATCAATCAAATTGTGAAGACATTAAAACAATGGTGAAAGGATGGAGGGATGGAGAAAGATACACTAAACTAATGCTAATAACTAAAAAAGTCAGAATAGCTATTTTAATTTCAAATGAAGCTAAATTCAGACAAGGGAAATAATCAGGGACAAAGAGGAGACATAACAATCCTTAACGTGTATACACCTAAAAGCTGGACCTTGAAGTACATGAGGCAAAACTAATAGGCCTACAAAGAGATATAGAGAAATCCACTATTATATTTGGGGACTTTATCACCCCTCTTTCAGTAATTGATAGTTCAAGCAGGCAGAAAATCAGTAAAGATATAATTGCCCTGAGCAGCACTATCAATCAAATTGAAGTAATTGACATTTAGAGAATACTCCATACAACAACAGCAGAATATGCATTTTTCTGAAAGTCAGAAGAAACATTCACCAAGAGAGGTCACATCCTGTGTCATAAAATGCATATTAATAAATTTAAAAGAGCAGAAATTGTTTTAGTTTCCTAGGGCTGACTCTGTAACAAAGTACTGCAAAGTGGTTGGCTTAACATAAAAGAAAATTATTATCTCACCATTCTAGAGGCTAAAATCAAAGCTTTGGGAGGACCATGTTCCCTTTGAAACATTTAGGGGTGCATCTTCCTTCCAAGTCCTAGGATCTGCTGGTGGCTATCACCCCTTGGCATACCTTGGCTTGTAGCTATATCACTCCAATCTCTGCCTCGATGACCACATAGTATTCTCCCCATGTGTTAATGTATTAACATGGCATTTCCTCTTCTTATAAAGACTCCAGTCATTAATTTAGGACCCTGTTTCATGTCCGTCTCAGCCTATCAATAGTGGTGCTATCATCTAGGAATGCTTGGGGGCACTCACATCTGTGCTCAACTGGGATGTCAGAAAAGTCATGACATATTTTTCCTATGCTTTTTCAAGCAAAAAATGCAAAGTGTCTTTTCCAACAACACAAACTTGTGGTGCGCCCTCATCATTTCTCTAATTAGAGCAGTGTTGTGGTTGGACTGGCCCTTGAGGTTCTATTTAGGACTGCAAGGTATACCACAGCAACAACCAACAGGAAACATTGAAAAAGCAAGATTAATTATTCACAGACTTCAGAGGATGCCTGGTATGCGTGGGGCCATAGAGTGAGGTAACATAGTGAAACTAAACTGGGGTTCTGCTATGTTGGGGTGAGGTGTATCCAGGTTTTCATGGATTTACATTTTATGGTGAATTTTAAAGCATTAGAGTGGGAATCAGGGTGTGGGAAAGGAAATGTGGAGTCACTCAAGCAGTCATCTATCTAGTTTATCCAGGGCTTTCTTAAAGGTTAACTCATAGGTTACCTCTGAGTGATGGGGGAGGCATGACTCTTTATCTAGTTGTTAGCATTAGTAGGATGTCATTCAGCTAGCAATATGTTTTATTTAAAATTAACATCTTTGAAATAGATGACTTGGCAATCAAAGTTTAATGTCAAGTACTTACATTACGATCAAAAAAATTTATTGCTAGGTGCTTACACTACAGACTCAGAATTGACTATTGAATAATTTTGGCAGGCCTTGAGGTGTGGGGCATGTTCCTAGTTGATTGGTAGCTGGCCGTGGGATGATTAAGGCACAGGAATATTGCCTACTGGGTTTACAGGACAGAAGAGATATGACTCTGGATCAGTTAGTTTGCATAGCAAAATGAGTCTCCAGAGGGAGCACTTTGCCATCTCAAAGAATTGGTTAGCCACATGACAGTCTCCACAGTCAGAAAGGTTTATTTTAAGATGTCCTAACATCATAATACAGAAAAATTTAAAAAATTCAATACTAGTATCAGAAATGGAATAGGGATTATCATTAATGATCCCATGGAAATTAAAAGTATAATAAAAAATACTATAATTATATACCTCCAAATTCATACATTAGATAAAGTGGACAAAGTCCTTTAAAAATGCAAACTGGCAAAAATTATACAAGGAGAAATAGATATTCTGAGCAGTTAAGGACTGAGAAAATAAACTCCCAAGAAAAAAAAGCACCAAGCCCAGGTGGTTTCACTGATGAATTCTATCAAACACTTAAGGAGGAAATGATACCAATTCTCTAGAAATTGAATCTTCTAGAAAAATGAAGGGAACAGTTCCAAACTTAAGTCTCACCAGCTGCTCCCCTCAGCAGTGTATTTCACTCAATCTGCCTATTCTGCCCCCCACTCTGTCTCTGGTGAATCCTCTCACTCCCCATACCTCTGGCCTGCACCCCAGTTCTTGCATGCGTAAATAAATAAATCTTAACAAAAACTAAAAAAAAAAAAAAAAAAAGAATGTCTATAAAAAACCTACAGTTAATAACATACTTGACTGTTTGACTATGAGAAACTAGATGATTTTCCCCTAAGGTCAGGAACAAGGTAAGGATGCTATCTTTCGCCATTCTTACATCTTACTTAAAGATCTAGCTAGTAAAAAGACAAGAAAAAGAAGCAAAATGTACACAGATTGGGAAGGAAGAAATAAAATGTCTTTGTTCAGAGATGACATGAGTATCTACGGAGAAAATTCCAAAGAACTAACAACAACAAAAACCCTGGAACTGTATAAAATGGATGACCCTTGAGAACATGCTAAGTGAAATAAGGCAGACACAAAAAGACAAACAGGGTGAGATTCTACCTATATGAGGTACCTAGACTAGGTAAATTCAAAAACAGCAAAATAGAATAAAGGTTACCAGAGTGTCGGGGAGAGAGAGGATTGAGGAGGTTTGGTTGTTTTTGCTTGTTTGTTTTTTAATTCTGTTTTTATTTCATTTTTTAAATTTAATGCATTTTCTTACATTGTTGTTAATTTTTGGACAATGTTTGATTTCTCCCCTCAGGTGTAGCCCCTGTATTTCTCCAACCACCATGGCACCTGTGATCCACTGCCATAGTCCCTTGTGCTCTTCTCTGACCTGTTTTGACCACTCTCCCTCCACTGCCCTATTGTAGGCCTCCGATTTAGGGTCAGCTTGCAAGTATTGTCTTTCTCCTGACCCTATGAAGAGTTATTCTTTTTTTTTAATTTAAACTTTATTTGTATATTCCCCATACAATTACAACCCCCTTATTTTGACCCCAAACCCTCCTTTCCCCGCCCATACCCCCATAGAGTGTCTCTGGTTCATAGTTGTTAGTTGATTTTGGTATTTTCTTTCTTATAGTTATTCTATTTCCTGGTCCCTTATTTAAGTTTTCTAGATTCCTGCTATGAATGAGACCATCCGTTATTTTTCTTTTTCTTTCTGGCTTATTTCGCTGAGCATGATCCCTTCCAGCGCCATCCATGTTGCTGCAAATGGCATGTGTTTATCTTTTTTGAATGCTGAGTAATATTCCATGGTGTATATGGACCACATCTTCTTGATCCAGTCATCTATTTTTGAGCATTTGGGTTGTTTCCAAAGCTTAGCTATTGTAAACAGTGCTGCTATAAACATAGGGGTGCAGGTGCTTTTTGAATTGATGTTTCTGTGTCCTTTGGGTAAATTCCTAGGAGCAGAATTGCTGGATCATATAGAAGCTCTATGTTTAATAGGTCCAGAAATCTCCACACAGCTCTCCATAGTGGTTGGACCAGTTTGCACTCCCACCAACATTGCAGGAGAGTTCCTCTTTCACCACATCCTCGCCAACATTTGTTGTTGCTAGTTTTTTTAATCTGTGCCATTCTCACTGGTGTAAGATGGTATCTCATGGTAGTTTTGATTTGCATTTCCCTGATTACAAGTGATGTTGAACATTTTTTCCTATGCCTGTTGGCCATTTGCATTTCCTTGAAGAGCTATTCTTTTTTTTTTTTTTTTTTAACGACTTATTTATTTATTTATACAAGCACTGGATACAGTCAGAAGCGCGGTAGGGTGAGAGAATTCACCAGAGCCAGAGTGGGGAGCAGACCAGGCAGACTGACAAAGTACACTGCTGAGGGGAGCAGCGGGCGGCAGGAGAGGTCTACGCACCATGCGAGACCCTCCTCCGGTGGCCATGGAGCAGCCGGGGATCGAGCTGCGGGCAGCTTCGCAACCCAGCGCTCAACCGCTCCGCCACCAGGGAGGCCTTGAAGAGTTATTCTTTTTTTTTTTTTTTAAATATTTATTTTTTTATATATTTATACAAGCACTGGGTACAGTCAGAAGCGCGGGAGGGTGAGAGAATTCACCAGAGCCAGAGCAGGGAGCAGAGCAGGCAGAAGGACCGAAGTACACTGCTGAGGGGAGCAGCGGGCGGCAGGAGACGTCTGAGCGCCATGTGGGACCCTCCTCTGGTGGCCGGGGAGCAGCTGGGTATTGAACCGGCGTTGCAGAGGTTGCGGGCAGCTTCGCAACCCAGCGCTCAACCGCTGCACCACTGGGGAGGCCCTTGAAGAGTTATTCTTAATGGGTACAGAGTTCCAGCCTGGTGTGATGAAAAAGTTCTGGAAATGTATAATTGAAATCATGGCATAACATTATGCAAATATTTAATGCCACTAGACTGCTGAAAAAGTTTAAATGGTAAATTTTGTGTTACATATATTTTACATAATTAAAAAAAATCCCAAAGAGCAGCATCCTATAATGTATCTGATCAGTTCTTCTCAAAACTATCAAGGTCATCTGAAAGAAAAAGTTTGAGAAACTGTCATAACTAAAGGAGTCTAAGCAGGCATGGCAACGAAATGTGAAGCGCTATCCTAGATAGCATCTTGGAATACAAAAAAAAATATATGAGGCTAATAACGAGAACAATCTGAATTGGTTATAGACTTTAGTTAGGTGATAATGTGTCATTAATGGGTCATTAATTCTAACAAATATTCCATACTAAAGTAATATGTTAATAATAAAGGTAATGGTATATATGGGAACTCTGAACTATATTGTGAAATAAGCAAAACTGATTCTGGAAATAGGTAATCAATAATAAATGGACTAATGCCCATAAATGGAATGTCCTCAGAAAACACAGCTTAGGTCTATAGTAATATGGAAAAGTTGCTCTAAGGTAATAAAATGATAGCTCTAAATTACTACTATAACTGAAAAAGACTAGAGTAGTTATAGATTAGTATTGTCCCTACGCTGCTAGCAAAATCAAACACAAATCCTCTTCAGAGAAAAATATCCCCAATTAAACCAAACAGATTCCTGGATTAAGATCAAGAGAACATGAGACTATGGTAAAAAAAAAAAAAAAAATCACCAGGCATAAAAGAAGCAAGTCACAAGTAGTAAGAAATCACAAGAAATAAATATTTAGAACTTGCAAGAAATTCACATATTAAAATTTTAACAGCTGAAATAAAGAATACCTATTTAGAAAATATTTAAAGAAATAAGAAATAGAATCATAATCATGAGCAAGCAACAGGAGCCTAAGCAATGACTAAGCAGATGAAACTGAGAATAAAATGAAACTTCTAAACATTTTATATTTATTGACCTGAAAATACTCAGTAGATGGGTCAAGTGGCAGAATAAACACAGATAATTTATAAGCCATAAAATATCTAACACAATTATACAGAATAAACAGAATGGTAAGGGCATGGGACCATAAAAATATGTCAAACCGTTAGAGAAGTTACACTGAGAAGATCAGTAATATAAATAATCAGATTCCAAGAAGAGCAGGCTTTGAAAATTAGAAGCAGTATTACAAAAGTTAATTGCTTATAAGTTTCTAGAATTGAGGAAATGAATTGAGGAAATGCACAGATTCAATAAGCACAGAGTAGCAGAAGGAGGGTACATTTTGAAATCTATTTCTAGACCTGTCATAAAATCCAAAACACCAAAGAAAAAGAGATCTTTAGAGCTTCCAGAGGGAAAAAAAGGCAGGTAGCCTACAAAGAGGCAATTAGACTGAATACTCATGCTTAGGTAGAAACAATGGAAGCCAGAAGATGGTAAAATAATGAGTGAAATCCCAAGGTCATAGCCCATTATAATGGGAATTTAGATTAAGTATAATTGATGATTAACCACAAATTAATAATTAATAATGAATGATTAACTCCCTCTTTCTAATCCCAATTCACAAATTGGGTAGGATAAAGTTATCATCTGAGTGGATGCTGTAGAGGATGTGGAGGAAAGGGTAAAGCTGGGTAAAAATTAAACAGAGAGGAAGAGGGTGAGTCTTCTTTTGTTGCCCGTAAGTATCCTTCTAGCCTCACCTCCTTTTATTAGACAGTCTAGATGAGTCTCAGTTAAACAGGAGAATACCATAATTGCTAGCACTGACCTAGAAATTCTAGCCAGTATGACAGGATCCAGAATTGGCACCATTGGCATTTATTTTGAAGCAGATGGTCACCAACAAGTGATGCCAAACCACAACTAAGATAAGCAAAGATTTTAATTATAGAGCCAGACCCCTAGAGCTTCTAGTCAATCAATTAGACAAACTCAGATGACTCACTAATTTTATTTTCACAATAAGCCCACTCTTTTCACACAATTGGAAATTTTTATCTTTACTAATCTTATTGTAAGATTTTATTCTATCTTCAAAGTGATCAAAGAGAATGATTTTAGTCTAGAAATATGTCCACACTCACAAATGCTATATTGCAAGAGTAAGAGAGAAATAAAGATATCTTCAGATAATAAAACCTAAGAGATGTACAACCCATGTTGATAGTAAAAGAAGTTATACAAGACGTACTTTAAAAAATGACAAACAAGGGCCTCCCTGGTGGCATAGCGGGTTAAGCACAACACTGTGAAGCTATCCGCAGCCTCTGCAGCACCAGTTCGATGCCAGGCTGGCCAGGGAGCTGCTCACATAGAGCAGCAGACCTCCCCTGATTTGCCCGCTGCTCCCCTCAACAGTGTATTTCAGTCAGTCTGCCTGTTCTGTTCCCACTCTGTCTCTGGTGAATCCTCTTGCCCCCCACATCCCTGGCCTATACCCCAGTTCTTGTGTGCATAAATAAATAAATCTTTTTTAAAAAGACAAATAAGTAGTACCAGAGGAATGCCTTGAGATGCCAGAAGTATGATAAGCAAAAAATGGTAAATATATATAAAGGTCTAAATAAATAATTTTTTCTAAAATCCCAATTATGAATAATGCCTAATTTGTGATTTTTTAAAAAAAGGAACAAAAATTGGATTCTTATCAAACTGGAAATAGAAGGGAACTTCTTCAACATGATAAAGAGCATTCCTTGCCCCACCCCCAAAAAAACCTTCATCTAATATTTAACAACAAAAAATTCCCACCCAAATCTTTTCCCCCAATATAAGGAACAACACATAGATTTCCACTCTCATCACTCTTCTTCATAATTATACTAGAGAACTGTAGGTTCTGCCCTGTGCAATAAGGTAAATTAATCAATTGATCTACCTCGGAATGGAGAAAATAAAACTCTCTCTATTCATGGATGATATGATTGTCTCTTTGGAAAAATTCCAAATAGCCTATTTAAAAATCCATGGAACTACTTCATGAGTTTAGCAAAGTTATAGGATACAATGTCAATATACAAAAACTTATTATAGTTGTATTACTTGCAAATCAAAGTTTAAAATGCAGTACTATTTACAACAGAACACTTACCAAAAAAGAAAAGCAAAACAAAACCCCATGAAATGCTTAGGTTTAACTCTACAAACTATGTCAAACTGTATGTAACCTAAAATTGAAAATAAATTAAAAAAAAAAGCATAAAGGCATTCAATGGAGAAAAAAATGGCCTTTTTAAAAAGAAATATTGCCAGAAGAATTATAAATCCATATAAAAAAAGTTAAGCTGGATCCATACTTCACATCATATAAAAAATAATTTGTCGGTGCCTCATGAAGTTAGACAGCTCCATATAACAACAATCGATACAATTACCCAACATAAATGAAAACATGTCAAACACAAAAGACTCTGGGTTCATTAATATTAAAATCTGCAAAAGGCAAAGCATGTGGCTGAAAGCAAATTTATGGTTGCCTAGAATTGGAGATGGAAAGAAAGCATGGATTAGAAAGAGCCAGAGGAAATTTTAGTTTTTGAAAATGTTCTGTATCTTAATTGTGGTGATAGACCCATGCTTATCTAAAAATGCCCAAATTCATTAAACTACAAAGTTAAAATGAATTGTCTCATGCTGACCTCTTTTAAAGAATTTCTTATGATTTCTTTGTTTTTTTTTTAATTTTTTTTACCACACCATTCTCTTTTTGCTAGATATTTTCCACTTTGCATTAGATATTATTTTAAGTAAATAATTTTAAATCACAATTTAATCACTGTCCAAAATTTCTTTTAATAATTATTTGATTTCTTTTAAATCAACCTTAAAAAAAGCTATTATTCACAACTCACAAAGTTATAGATTACAATTTTTAAAAGTGGCCTGTATTAATTTGGTGCTGATGTGATTTTACAATTTTATGTAGATACCAGAAAAATTTTTAGTTGAATAATAACTGTTATTTTCATTTTTTTAACTTAAAAATATACAAGATAAACATTTTTTTGTGTCTTCTCTGGGTGGTAACTATTCATTTTTCAGTAGACTAGTCATGGTTGGCTTCAAGGGAATTAATCACCACCAAAACAATAGCATACACACCAAGCAATAAATCAAATATAATGTTTAAAGTAATTATAAGTGGATAGAAAGAATCCAAGTAAGTCCAGTCAAAACAATGGAAAAGGGTTATAAAATCAACATAATCTTAATTTATCTCTTCTTTGATATGTGTACTAAAAAGTTTTAAATATTTTCTTCGGCAACATAAATTCACTAACACAAATTCAATTCATGTAAGGAAAGTTCTTCTTCACTTACAGAAAAAGTTACCATTATTAAAATATGGATTATCTAGTCTATTTGGTATGATAAATGTAGATGTGTAAGTAAAACCTATCTATTTATTGAAATATTTTGCTTTAAAATTATTACCAGGAAAAACATTTTAAGTTAATCTTTAAGAAAAAGACTAGTGCAATGCTATACAATATGCAATAGGAAAGTTAACATCTTATGAGTCGTGCTGTATACATAAAATGAATAATCAAGAAAAATTCCTTTCCATCTCACTGCTGTTCTTAAGCATAATAATCTATTTTGGGGAAGAGAGATGGTTTCTGTATGTTCTTCCTCAGCAGATTGGCAATTGGCAGCAAACTACAAGACACACTGACAGCCGCTTATTCTTTATTGTGTATTTTTCAGCAGCTGTTTCCTACCTTCAAACATTGTGTAATTAATGTCACATGAGGTCAGAGTGTTAAATCTGTAGGCCTTCCTGAGCAAAAATGGAATACTAGCTATAATTATTCAAAATCTTCTCTGTGCCAATGTTAATGTGCAATAATTATTAGCTCTGATTGCAAAGCTGCACCATACTTTGATCTGTCATCCCCTAAATGACAGAGGTCTCCTCAAGTCCTGCCCTGATAATACCAATTTTCTGGTATCTTTCTGATAATACTTGTCTACCTATGAAATGACTAAGAAAATTGTCCACAAATCAAATCAGGGAAGGCATGTATCATGTCTCACTCTGCCACTTTTGAATAAGGAAGTATGCCGTGATAACAATGATTTTGATTAGTCCTACTATAAATGGAACCTGTAAATTCAAAAGTAGTCTTCCATAATTCAATTCCACAAATCTTTGGGGAAAAAATTTAAGGAAGTTTGTAATTCTCTGTAGTTATCACATCTGTTGTAATATTATGTTTCAGGGTAATGAGAAAGAATAAAATGTAGCATTGGCTATGGAAACATTGTGAAAACAAACAGGAATTTAAAGGATGTTGCAAATTCTGGGTCTTTATCCAATAGTGTTCATCACTCTGCATCTGACATAAATAAACAGTCATAGCTGATTCAATAATGTGGAGCTAGTAACTGGATAGAGAAAGGGCTTGGCAGGGTGAGGGCAAGGGAAATTGATGGGAATTAAGTTTAATATGTATATAAAACAAATACAACATGGAAAATGTGAGTGTCTTAAGAAATCCTTAACATTATCTATAAACAACCCCCCATCTATTCAAGATAAAGTATTTTTAAAGTTCAGATTATACAATGGAATAAAATTTTTGAGCAGAATAAAGTCTACAATAGGCCTATATTATAGAGAAATGAGGAAGCAGAATTTTAAAGAAAAGTTTAAAAATTCTCTCCAGATTGTATGGCTTATTAACAGTAGATTTGGTATTAAAAGCCAGGTTTTATGATCCCAAGCCCATTGATCTTTTTACTATAAATGTTTTTCAATTAGAGTAGTATTTTTATAACCAATATATATTTCTTATTTATAATGTGTTTCACAATCATAATTTAACCTTTAGAAATGCTAATAAAACAGATTTTAAAAAACTCCTGTTCTGACATCATGTATAACAGCCAACTATAAAAAGTATAAAAATAAAATACTTTGTATTTTAGAGGTGTAAAACTGGGCTGGATTGGAAAATCAATTACATGTAACCTGTAAGTTCGCAGTTCATAAAATGTTTAAATTATGTTGGAGGAAATGAGTCTGAACAATGTAAATGTTAAGACAGCAATATGATAGAATTTCTGATTAAGGAAAGGCTAAAACATGTAGAAGGCAAAATTTCATGAAGTCTTGATAAAACTTCATGGAGAAGGAAGGACTTTACTTAAGGCCTTCAAGAATTTGTTACATGTGGAAAATATTGGGAAACAAATCATTTGGATCTGGAAAAAAAGGAAAAGAGACTGGAATGTTAAAAAAAGGCAGTTTATGATGGGTAGCAGTGGGCAATAAGGTGTGAATGATAATTAAAAGATAATAGAAGGCTCTTGAACATGGGAATACTACTATAATTTAAAAGAAAACTTAAAAGAAAAAAATACATCCAACAAGAATGAATAAAAAGAATAGAAGGAATATGTAGGGGTCCTGGCTGAAAACTATATTGGTAATCTAGGCATTTAAAATATTTGAAAGAAACAAAATCAAACTTTGAAAGACAATGGTAATGTGCAAAGAATATCCTCTTAGACTCAGATCTGGGTTTGAGTCCAGACTCTGCTACCCATTAGCTGTAAAACCTTGGTATAACTATTCTGAGATTCAGTTTATTGGTAAAATGAAGAAACCCATTCTATAGGATTATTTGGACAATGAATAAGTGGTAGATATGATTTTTAAAAATATACTAGATTCATAATTTTTGCACATTTAGACTCAGCTATGCTAACAGTTAGGCTCTTCCTTTGGGAAGCCTCATAACCAGCGTTGTTAACCAGTGGAATGGACTGTCTTGCAGAATAGTGGATTCTTCATTACTAATAAGCATTCAAGCAGAGGCTGAATGAGACTATGTATATGGACATAGTAGACAGAATCTGACATTGGATGAGACATTTGTTATGACCTAAATGCATAATTCTAAAATTTATATGGTGAAATACTAACCACCACTCCCCTGCCCCAACACACAATGTTATGGTATTAAGAGGTGAAATTTTTGTGAAGTAAATAGGATTACATGAGGTCATGTGGGTGAAGCACTCATAAAGAGAATTAGTGCCCTTATTAGTGCTTGCTTTCTCTCTCTGCTCCTTGCCTTGTCAGGATACAATGAGAAGTCAAAGTCTACAAACTAAAAGAGAACCCTCACAAACAAGCTAGCGCTCTGATCCTAGACTCCCACTTTCCAGAATGGTGAGGAGTAAGTTTCAGTTGTTTATAAACCACCTCATCTATGGTATTTCTGTTATGGCTGCTTGGAATGACTAAGATAACACCAAACAACATAATTTCTCCAGTATTAAAGTTCTATTGTTGAAGACTTTGAAATAATCATTGTATCTGTTATTTCTTACAAGTAGCAGCTAACAAGTTATCAATCACTTAGCACACAGCTTAGAGAAGAGGGGTTATCTATACTCTTTTCACCCACAGTATGATCCATGGTCATGAATTAACAGCGTCAATACTACCTGGGAACTACTAAAATACAGGCTCTCAGAACACATCCCAAACCTACTGAATCAGAATCTGCATTGTGACAAGATCCTCAGGCGATTTGTAAGCATGTTAAAATTTGAGAGGTGCTTCTCTGGACTTTTTAGGATTATGTGGTATATTTCCATGTTATTTTAACTAATGGGGCTCTATTGTGGACACAGAGGGAAGATCTTTAAAAGAAAATAGTTTTAAAAGCTGTTCAGCCAACCATAGAGAATGGGAGTGTCAATAAAGAAATAACATCACATTAGGAGTCAACTTACCTCATCATTCCCACAATAGCATTTCATTGCTCCTAATTCTAGTGCTCCCCCATAAAGGTACAGTCTTGAGGCTGCTGCTCCTGCCAATGACAAAATAATCCTTTCAGAGAAGATGTCTCACTGCTGCTCTCTAAGAGAAATGTCTGTTGGCAGTGGCCAATAACTGGCTCTAGGCCACCACATTTTCTTTTAAATTGAGGAAACAGGTGCCTGGTATCATGCTTTGCTGAATTTTGCCTCCCTCACTGGGGCCGCATGTGCTGGGACCACCACAGCACTCATGCCCGTACCTCCCACAGCTAGATCCACAGTAGTCAGCTTTTCAGGATACCACTTTAAGCCAAAGTTGTAAAGAGAGGCTCATTTACCTATTTGACTGATTATTTGCTACCTTTAGGTCTCATAAGCTATGGCTGTGATATGAATCCTGTAAACCTGAGACTGACTGTTTATGCTTAAGGACTGTTGCTGGTTTATATGTTTATACAAGGGCTATGGGTACATCAGACACTCAAATATTATCACAAAGTTTCAAATATCTGTACATTCATTTTGCATAAATCCTCTAAGGATAGGAAAGAACTTACTTTATCTAAATTTAGGTGTTTTAGAGAATGAACAAAGTTAAAGAAAAGATGGAGTGGGGAAATCAGTGAGTCAAAGATATTTAAAAATACATATTTCAAGCAACCTTAGGATGCAATTATGAACATAATATTTATTAAATGACTTATTTCAGAGTTTTCGGGGGAATAACTAAAATTTTCTGCATGGAAAGTTTATTTTCAAAATTTTAAAATAATATATCTCTGATGCAACAATAGAAGTGTTTGCTGCTTTCCAATAACCTGATTTAAAATTTCACATGGTAAGAGTACTAAAACCAACAGAGATAATAAACAAGAATAGAATTGCCACCAGCTACTACATTGTCAAAAGAAGAGTAAATTATATACCAAGATTTATACTAATGGGAGATACTTGCAAAGTTAGAAATAGAAATGCAACAATTAACATCTGAGTTTGCCTGTATTTAACACCTCATCATTCAACACTTTCTATTGATAATTCATTCCTGTCTGGGTCTCCTTTTAAATATCACACGCTAACTTTCTGAAAATGAAGTGCATTTCCCAAAGCACTGAAGTCTCTCCTTATTTAAACTTTAGAATATATTTAAATTCATTTATAGGAATATCTTCAGACCAAGAGTTTCATCATGTACTTATCATGTTTCCTCTCCTACTTATTTCAAGTACTAAGGTGGATGACAATAGTGTCCGACGTGCCTCTAGAGCAGTTACATCTTAGAACTTAGATGAATATAAAAGAAATGTTTTGTATACATTAACTTGGTAGTTTAGTTGAAATATCATCTTTAATAAAGGAAATATATAATTTTAAATAAAATAGTTCTTTTTATACAAAATCTTTGTGACTATATTTTATTTTATTTTAAGATTTATTGCATTTATTTATGCATACAAGAGCTGGGGTGTAGGCCAGAGGTGCAGAGGGGTGAGAAGATTCACTAGAGACAGATGGGTAACAGAACAGATGGATCTACTGAAATACACTGCTGAGGGGAGCAGCGGGCAAGACAGGAGAGGTCTGCTGCTCTTGTAGGTTAGCTCCCTGCCCAGGGATTGAACTCATGCTACAGTGGCTGCCAATAGGTTCAGAGTGCTGAGACTTAACCCCTTGTGCCACCAGGGAGGCCCATGACTATATTTTAAATGACTTCATGAAACCAAAATTTTTTTCAGTTCAATATTTCAGCAATCGCTAAATCTGATTGCTTAAGGCATTTTGCTGAAACTAGGATCAAGAGTCTCTAGGTAGGCCTAAGTTTTTGCCTAGCTAGAAACCTAGAGATCAGTCCAGAGTTGCCCTGTTGTCCCTTCATTCTTCTCCATTCAAAACATTATTACACAATATGCAGGTATTGCCAAACCATGCAGCTGGCTGCAGTCCAACTCTAATGTGGTTTTAGTTCTCTGTGATAAAATTTTTTTATGTTAAAGTGCATCTCCACGCTTCAATATTTTGAACACAAATCCAGAGGCTTTTGCATCTAATCAGATATCTTCTTCAAAGGAGGATAGGGTTCTCACCCTTTTATAATTGCTTTTGGGGCTAAAATGGTATCTTATCATAACACCATTATCTCATTTGAGACAGGTTTATTAGGCAGGTCTTTTTTTTTAATCAGAGATAATAAAGAGTAATCTGGCATAAGTTTCAAACAAAGTTACTTTGGACCTATGGTGTCCTTTTTATTTCTGTAATGTGAAATATATCTTTCTCAGAAAGATACACAAAACAATGGTGAAAAGTCACGAGTTATTGGGCCTCCCCAGTGGTGCAGCGGTTGAGCGATGGGCTACGAAGCTGCCCGCAGCCTCTGCGACACGGGTTCTATCCCCAGCTGCCAGTGAGTGTCCCACATGGCGCACAGACCTCTCCTGCCGCCCACTGCTCCCCTCAGTAGTGTACTTTGTCAGTCTGCCTGGTCTGCTCCCCACTCTGGCTCTGGTGAATTCTCTCACCCTCTCGCGCTTCTGAATGTACCCACTGCTTGTATAAATAAATAAATCTTAAAAAAAAAAAAGTCAGGAGTTATTCTCTACTTTCTCTCAAGAGAGAAGGAACAAATGTTACTCATAATATCCTAAGTGTTTGGGGTTTGATAGCCTATGAAGGAAAACTGACCAATGAAGCTATGTAAATGTTGTACAGTGCTATTCTTTCATCTTATGCACTCCATTACCACACATCCTACAAACACTATCTTTAAACACTCGTTAAATGTCATATCCCTACCTGCCTTGACCTAAGCTCACTATCAGTTAATTGACCATATTCTAAACTTATCCATCCCATTGGCATTTTCACTTTAGTTAGGAGGTTTTTAAGGACAAATGCAAACTCAAGGTCTACTTCAATGAAACCATAATTGTGATATTTCTGGGACCAGGACAGATGTATCTCCAAGCAAAAATAAAGTTTAAATGGTTAAAGATCACTAGACTTAAGGTCAGACTCACCCAGTTGCAAGGCTCTTCCACACTAAGTGACTAGAATCTGGAAGTAATTGGTGTGAAAGGAATGAGAATCCTCCAGACACTATAGGCACTCTATGCAGTTGCCTCCTTCTCTGGCACCCACCATTAAATGCCTACACAAAAGGAAACAGATTCTACCTCAGTTGCAAGTTTGAATTATCATTCTCACTGCTGTACCTAGAACCTTTCCCAGAGTCCCAGTCTGCCTATCTCCATAAGTATGCAACCCTTAGTAGGCCAAGAGTCAAATTGTCATGTCCACGGAACTCTGTGGTTTAAACATCTGGATGCAACACACCAACAGGGAGCAAAATCATAAAAATTAAATAAATACATAGATATGTATATATAAAAGTATCACTAGAGAATTCAACAAAATATTTAGTCTATGTACCAGATGATATATTAGACACTAGGCATATAGAGATAAATAAAATGGGGTTCCTGGGCCTCCCCTAGTGGCGCAGCAGTTGAGCTCTGGGCTGCAAAGCTGCCCGCAGCCTCTGCAGCGCTGGTTCAATCCCCAGCCACCGGCGAGGGTCCCACATGGTGCACAGACCTCTCCTGCCACACCGGCTGCTCCCCTCAGCAGTTTATTTCATCACTCTGCTTGCTCTGTTCCCCGCTCTGGCTCTGGTGAATTCTTTCACCCTCCCGCGCTTGACTGTACCCAGTGCTTGTATAAATAAATCTTTTAAAAAAAAATAATAAAATAAAATGGAGTTCCTGAGTTCAAATTCTTATAGTCAGTTTGGTAAGAAATAAACATATAAGTAATTTCCTAAAATATAATAAAATGCAATAAGCAAATGTGACACAGGATTCTTTGAAAGCTAAAAGGAGGTACAACTAACCAACCCTTAGGTAGCTAACTAACTTTCAACCTAAAGGAGAGGGTTGTCTTAACTAATTTTCTGCTGATTAGTTGATGTTCTTTACATAAAAAGAGACTCACATTCTAGGATGATTCAGAAATGTATTCAAATAACACTTTCACAGATTATAATTTGAAACTCTGGGCACAAAACAAAACAAAAAAACCAAGCCTCTGTCAGCACTGACAGATAATCAAAAGAAGGCAATATGGTAGTAAGTTATTCCTGGGTAAAGTAAGTTTCCCATTTTTTGTAGCTTTTAACCTGAGGGCAAGATGGAGTTCACACATACAGAGTAGCTTAAATGCTGATAGAAGACCTGGAGTTTTTTGACCTAAAGAACCAGAGGACAGAGTTTGGGGCAACAGAAGAACATCAGAGAGGTGGAGCCTAAAATTCTGTGTATAAACTACCCAAATCTCTAACTGATCACTGAATTACAGTCTTATGCAGATATCAAGCAGCTCATCTAAAGATGGATAAGAGATTTGAGGTGTTTCCAAAGACAGAAGGTTTTCAGACTGAGTCTGACCAACATAATCTCATGCTAAACATTGGAAAAATAGAACAGAATACAGATTCTCCACACATCAGTAATCACATTTTCCAAAGTACAATGCAAAATTACTTGACATATGTAGAAATGGGAAAATATGACCCATTTTCAAAATAAAAAGCTATCAACAGTAACCAACATTGAGATGACCCAAATATTGGAATAGCAAACAAGGAAATTGAAAGAAGTCATTCTAACCATCACTAGAGAAATTTGAAAAGTTCATTAATTAGAATGAAAAGAAGAATGGGGATGACAAAGGAAAGGGTCATTGAATCTGAAAATAGATCATTACAGATAATTCAACATGAACAACAAAGAGAAAAAAGTTAAAAATA
>NW_023601104.1:22745111-22774616 GCF_014898055.3 Talpa occidentalis | reverse complement strand
ATATAAAAATAAAATTTATAAAAAAAAGAATGAGGGTAATATAAAATTGATATAGAGTGGTTTCTAGGATATGTGTAAGTGAGAGGATGATATGCAAAAGATCATCTACAATATGGTATCCTACTTATAAGAAGGGATATAAGAAGAAAAAAACATGTATTTATTTCTTTGTACAAAAGAATATAAGTATAAACTAGAAACTGAAGAAGAGAATTATTGTTTATGTTAAGAATTGAATTGTAGCTCTTCCCCAAAAGATATATTGAAGTCCTGACCCTCAGAACTCAAAATGTGACTTTATTGGCAAACAAGGGTCATTGTAGATTTAATGGAGTAGGATGGGCCCTTAATCTAATACAACTATTGTTCTTACTAGAAGAAGGCCATGAAGAGAGGGAGAAAGTGGAGAAAAGAGGAAGGGGAGGAGGGGAGAAGAGAGACAGACAGACATCTCTGAGTCAAGGACATCAAAGATTGCCAACAAGCTCACAAGCTCGGTGGTAGCAAGTATTCAGAGACAGCGTGTTCCTGATCATCCTTAATGTTGGACTTTTAGCCTCCAGAATGTGAGATAATAACTTTCTTTCATTTAAAACACTTAGTTTATGACACTTTTTGTATGGCAACCTTAGAGAGTACAGTCACCTAGAGGGGGTGGATGGTGAAGGTGTTGTAAGAGGGTGGAACTAAGGGGGTAGTAGGGATGAGGAGAGAGACACTTATCTGAATAGACTTTTTGTGAAGCTCTGACTCACAACCATAGTAAAGGTTGTGTACCACCCAAAAAACAATTTAAAATTAACTAGGATGTGAGAGAATCCAATGTGACATACAAAGAGTAAAAAAAATACACCTATCCAAATTGAAAATGAGTTAACATAAAATGTGAGGAAGAATCACCTGAATAACTTTGCAAAGCATTTTTTGATTGGATGCTATAAGGTTCAATATAAACTCTATATAAATTCGTACCACAGTTCATAAACTTGTTTTTTGCAGTGATACCACTGACACTATTCTAGGTATATACCAGGATTGAGCAAATAAGTATTTTGTAAATATTGAAGTCACAATTTCTCAAGGTCTGAGAAGGAAGTCACCAAAAAGAACCAGGAGAAGGCTAAAGGAGTTTGATAGTGTTGCATTAAATTTGGAGGAATCATGATTAACTATGGTTTGTAAGATAGAAAGAGAGGGATGGAGTGAGGCATCTCCAATGAAAGGATCCAGGGATCCTTGGAGAAGTAATTGAATCCAAGGCTAGGGCAGGAAAAATAAAAGATGAACCTGGAACATCTTACAGTGCAGAAAATAAAGCAGTGCTCAAAAAGTGAAAAATGGACATCAAAAGGACTCAGAAGACAACCTGGAGGAGCGCCTAATAGTGACAGCTAGAACAGATTGAGCAAGAAAATAATGATAGTATTATAATCCTTAGAATAAAACAGATTTACACCAATATAAATTAACACAGGGGAGGAAGGGACAGCTCTTTCTTACAGAAAATTTCAATTAATAAGTAATGGCAGGGCCTCCCCGGTGGCACGCGGTTGAGCGCTGGGTTGCGAAGCTGCCCGCAGCCTCTGCAGCACCGGTTCGATCCCCGGCTGCTCCCGGCACCGGAGGAGGGTCCCACATGGTGCGCAGACCTCTCCTGCCGCCCGCTGCTACCCTCAGCAGTGTACTTCAGTCCTTATGCCTGCTCTCCCCGCTCTGGCTCTGGTGAATTCTCTCACCCTCCCGCGCTTCTGATTGTACCAGTGCTTGTGTAAATAAATAAAAATAAATCTTTAAAGGACCTATACAAAGAAACTATAAAACACTGTTAAAAGAAATAGAAGAAGACACAAAGAAATGGAAAGACATCCCCTGCTCATGGATTGGAAGAATAAACATTATTAAAATGGCCATCCTACCAAAAGCAATATACAGATTCAATGCTATTCCAATCAAAATCTCAATGGCATTCTTCAAAGAAATAGAACAATTATTGATGAAATTCATATGGAATCACAAAAAACCCGAATAGCCAAGCTCTACTAAAAAAAGAAGGAAATGGAGGCATCACACTCCCAGACTTCAAACTCTACTACAAAGCCATAATCATCAAAACTGCATGGTATTGGAACAAGAACAGACATACAGACCAATGGAATCGAATAGAAAATCCAGAATAAACCCACAGATTTATGGTCAACTAATCTTTGACAAAGGAGCAAAGACTATGCATTGGAGCAAAGAAAGTTTGTTCAATAAATGGTGCTGGGAAAACTGGGTCGCTACATGCAAAGAATGAAGCTTGACCACTACCTCACACCATACACAAAATCAACTCAAAATGGATTAAAGAACTAGACATAAGACCTGAAACCATATAAAATACATAGAAGGAAATATAGGCGAAACACTACGGGATTTGCACATCAAAGACATCTTTACAGACACATCACCCAAAGCAGTGATAGTGAAGAGAAAGATAAACAGCTGGGACTACATCAAATTAAAGAGCTTCTGCACAGCAAAACAGACAATAACAAAAAACAAAGAGAAACCCCACCAACTGGGAGAACATTTTGCACCAACACTAATGATAAAGGACTGATCACAAAAATCTGCAAAGAGCTGATAAGACTCAGCAACAACAAAGAAAATAATCCAGTCAAAAAATGGGCAGAAGAGCTAAAAAGAAACTTCTCTGAAGAGGAAAAGTAAATGGTCAACAGGCATATGAAAAAATGTTCAACATCACTTGTCATCAGGGAAATGCAAATCAAAACTACCATGAGATACCATCTCACACCAGTGAGAATGGCACTTATTAAAAAAACTAGCAACAACAAATGTTGGCGAGGATGTGGAGAAAAAGGAACTCTTCTACACTGTTGGTGGGAGTGCAAACTGGTCCAACCACTATGGAGAGCTGTGTGGAGATTTCTGGACCTACTAAACATAGAGCTTCCATATGATCCAGCAATTCCACTCCTAGGTATTTACCAAAGGACACAGAAACATCAATTCCAAAGAGCACCTGCACTCCTATGTTTATAGCAGCACTGTTTACAATAGCTAAGCTTTGGAAAACACCCAAATGCCCAAAAATAGATGACTGGATCAAGAAGATGTGGTACATATATACCATGGAATATTACTCAGCATTCAAAAAGATAAACACATGCAATTTGCAGCAACATGGATGGCACTGGAAGGGATCATGCTCAGCGAAATAAGCCAAAAAGAAAAAGAAAATACCGGATGGTCTCACTCATAGCAGGAATCTAGAAAACTTAAATAAGGGACCAGGAAAATGAATATAAGAAAGTGAAAATCAAAATCAACAAAAAAACTATGAACCAGAGACACTTTTTGGGGTGGGGCGGGAGGGGAGGATTGGGTCAGAATGGGGCGTTTGCAATTGTATGGGGGAATATAAAAATAAAATTTAATATTAAAAAAAAAATAAAGTTCCCCTGGAAAGTAAAAAAAAAAAAAAAATTTTAAAAAAAAAAAAAAAAAAAAGTAATGGCAGGGGCCTCCCTGGTGGTTCAAGGGTTAAGCACAGCACTGTGAAGCTATATGCAGCCTCTGCAGCACGAGTCCAATCCCCGGCTGGCCAGGGAGCTGCCCACATGGCGAAGCAGACCTTTCCTGTCTCGCCTGCTGCTCCCCTCAGCAGTGTGTTTCAGTTAGTCTGCCTGTTCTGTACCCCACTCTGACTCTGGTGAATCCTCTCACCCCCACGTCTCTGGCCTGTACCCAGTTCTTATATGCATAAATAAATATAAAAAAAAAACTGGCCAGTGAGAAGGTCATAAAAGACCAGAAATATCTGCATTACTGTCACAAATTGAAGGAGACTAGGGATGCATTGACTAAGTGGATTATGGCATCTTGGGTTGGATCCAACAGAAAAGGACAATAGTGGGGAAAACTGGTGAAATTCAGATAGAGTCTGTATTTCAGTTAATAGTACTATATCAAAGTCAATTTCCTGATTTTGATCATTGTGTTATAATTATGTGAAAACAGTTTAAAGGAAAGATGAATGAATAGGGGAAATTTTATTTTTGCTACTTAAAGTTTAAAATTATTTCAAAATAAAAGAAAACAATTTAGTTTGGAATTTTTATCAGTATAACTAGTGTATCCTCATTCAACTCCTATACTTTCAGTTATTTCTATTCTCTGTGTCTATAAACAATGTCTCTGCCTCTATTCTTTTATTATTTATTTCTGCTATGATAAATGATACAGTCCATTTATTCTACCTCCTACCATCATAAACCCCCAGTATTGTTACATTCAATTTTTGGTTTCTCTCTTGACCCATTGTTAGTATAAATGCTCCTGGCTCTTCTCATTCATATGTTGAAAGGTGGTGGTGTCAGTAGATGCGACCTTTGAGCCTCATGAATGGGCTTCATGTTGTTTTTAAGTAGATCCCACAAAGATCTCCAGGCACTTCCACCGTGTGAAGATATGAAAGTTCTGAACCTGGAAGAGGGTCCTCACCAGACTATGTTGGCACCCTGGTCTCAGGCTCCAAGCCTCCAGAACTGGGAGAGGTAAATTTCCACTGTTTCCAGGTCACCCAGTCATGGTATTTTGTTATAGTAGCTGAATGAATTTTTTATCTAAGGTACCCATTTTTGTAACTCCAAATAAAAACAACACTTTTATTTCTTCTTCCATATACCATAGACAATATGATTGGGCTGCCTATCAGCGCCTCTACTTTTCCTTCCGCTGGCAGCCACTCCCTTCCTTTTTCCTAACCCTGTTCATCCCACTTTTAGTTTTGCATTTTTGAAGATTCATGACAGCTACTTTTGTTCTGAAACCATAATTTACTCTTCCTTGTACTGTTTATTTATTAAGTCCAACAGCTGCAAATCAGAAAGGTGCTATCATATTATAAGACCAGGTCGACAGTTGGTGTTCACTGCTAATTCAAATAAGTGTATATGTTATCACTGAACAGTCCCTTTTGATGCAGCTTTTTGTTTTTCCTGAAATTTCTCATTAACTTTATTTCTTCCATAATTGTCTTGATCATATTCCTAATTATTTCAGACTCTTCACAACTTTAGTATTCTTTAAGTCCTCTTTCCCTGAAAACCTCTTTACTGGGCTTCTTAGATTCCTGGCTTCCTGCTCAGGTTGGGACTGCTTGTTCAAGGCATCTTTAGGATCCTTGACTCCTCTCCAGTATTGTCTAGGTCTGTCTCTACCCTCAGTTTGTGCCCTTCTTTTTCTAGAGTATGTATTAAAGTAAAATCCTAAGAAAGGGATGGCATTAAACATATGGTTGAAGGCAGCTTTCCTCCTAAGACTGCCCAGCTGTGTCTATTCAGGTGTCTATTTTTTTTCTTTCTTTTCCTAATAAACCTGTCCTTTTAAAATGTTAAAAAATATATAAGGTTGGAGTCCTTACATTCTTAAAATGCCTTACTTTTGCCCTTACATTCAAATGATGGTTTTGTTGGATATAGATCTAGCTGGTAATTGAATTTTGATGTTTTTCCTACCACCGTTCAGTGTTTGTTACTGCTGCTGTCATTTCCATTCTTGTTCTTTTGCAGATACTCTGTTTTATTCTCCTTGAAGCATCCCTAAGTCTTACTTAGTCTCAGTAGTGTGAACTTTCCTCTAGTATCTAGGTATAAGTCTATTTTTAAATTTTATTATATTAGCCACTCAGTCAACTTTTAAAAATATTTTTAACTCACTGTTATGTCATTCAACTTTAGAAATTGTTCTTACATTCTTTCCATAATTTCATCTCTTCAGTTCTTTTTACAGAAACTCAGAAGACAGAGTTGGGACTTCCTTGATTGGTATTCTGTGTTTCTTCTTTCTCATTTTCAGAATCTTTGTGTTTCATTTTTTGTGACTTTGTTTCTTTGTGTGTTGGTTTTTATTTTTATTTTCTGGGAAATTTTCTTGTCTTCTAAAATGTCTGTTGAATATATATTTCAGCAGTCATATTTTATTTCCAAGACCACTTTCTTTTTTCTTTTTTAAATAGCATCCTGTTCTTGTTTTAAAGACATGATATCTTCTTTAATTTTTCTGAGACTATTATTTACAGATTTTTAAAGTTCTTCTGCCTGAATTACCTTTACTTGCTCTGAAGTCAATTTTTCCATTTGTTTGGCTCTTTCAGTCATGTTGTAATTTGAACCAACTGTCTGTTGATCCTTAGATTTTGTACATGCTTCAGAATGAGGGATTAAAAATTATGTGAATGGGATCAGAGGGAGGAAGGGAGGAGCACAGGGGGCTGTGGTGATGGTGCACAGGTGCATTGGTGAAGGAAATTATACGGGGACTACAACCTGGGCAGGGGGAGCAAACACTGTTTAAAAATGAACAATGATGTGAAAAATGGAAGGGAGGGAGGGAGAGAGGGAGGAAGGGAGGAAGGGAGGAAAGGGAGGGAGGAAGGGAGGGAGGGAGGAAGGGAGGAAGGGAGGAAGGGAGGAAGGAAGGAAGGAAGGAAGGAAGGAAGGAAGGAAGGAAGGAAGGAAGGAAGGAAGGAAGGAAGGAAGGAAGGAAGGAAAATTGGAAAATTGTGTGAATGAGAGAGGCCTGTTAGCCAGCAGGTGGCCAAGCAGGAAACCAGTATCCACTGGACCCAAATGCTAGAATCCAGACCTCTCTACAGCTGCTCAATTTCCCTAGGAAAGAACTTCTAATTATAATTTCTTAAATGTTTTATTTCCTTTTTGAAAAGGAATACATCCTAGTTTCCACAAGTTTTGGTATGAAAGAGGGAAAAGATAGGATTAAACAGGTCTCCTCACCTCCCCAGCATGATTTAGTGCAGTGGAAATCTCCTGCCTAAATTCAAGCCCTGGTCTCCTCCCTGGGAAAACTTGTCCATTGCTATCAGACCCAGGCTTCTTCCAAGCACAGGTCCTACTGGGCCCTCACCCCCAAACTCAGCAAGGTCAGCCAGTAGTGTGGTTGCCAAGAGGTGTGCTCTGTGCAGCCATGAGCCATGGGGTAGAGCAAGCTCTATTAATAGCAGCAGTGATTACAGAGTAACACTCCTTTTAAATGCTTGGACTTTATAGCTTTCCATTCAAAATAGTCCTGGCCTAGTGTTTAGTCTCTCTGGGGGGCAGCTGTAAAGGCCACCTTGTTTCACAGCTAAGGAAAGTTTACAAGGCAATTAAAATATTTTTGTCTCTTCTCCAGTTTGATGATTATTCCCATGTGCTGCCTGCCACCAGAGCGTTTTTGTCTCTATTACCCACAAGGGACCCAAGAACACAGTGGTTGTCACGAGGTCTGGGCTAGAATTAGATTTCAGCCTTAACTGTTCCCTTATTTTTCAGAGTTTTAGAGTAAAAATCAGAAGCAGTACTATCTTCAATAATTATAGCCAGGCAGCTGTTACTTACTTAGAGGGTCAATTTTTCCCCTTTAGGATTAGAGCAAATGCCCTTATGCCTGAGTAAGTCAATGCCCTCAACTCCGTATTCTCCAATTTGAGAAAAACAGTAGTTGTAGAAATAAACTTACATTTTAATCAAGTGGAGACATTTGGATAAAGACAACATTCCACATCTACTAGCACTGAATTATAATAAATAATGATAATAATCTAAATAAAAGTCTCAAAAGGGAAGAGTAGCTATCATAATTTTGAAATTGATCCTGACATTTGTAGTCAGGATCACAGGATTCACAGTGTTCAAATATCCTCACTAACTCCTCAGAGCAACCTCACAGGGCAGACTAGGCAGGTGTCATACCCACCCCATTATACAGCAGAATACACAAGGTCTAGAGAGATTCTGGGGCCTAGTGTACAATGCAAAACAGCCCACACCACAGTCTATATACTCCACCTTCCAACTCTGTCATGGCACTGAGAGATGGAGGCTGGTGTCTAGAGGTTCTTGTCCCTTCACAGGCCTGAGGGATAGATGGCATGTGGAAGAAAGAGTGGAGAAGACATGGTTTGAAATATTAAGGATCCTCCAACTCAGATCTACAAAAACTCTCCTCTCTGTCCTCCAAAACATCAATTATGAAAAAATGTTCTCAAGAAGGAAAATATTAAAATGCAAATTAAATACATTCATGACTGTAAATCACTGAAGAAAAATGCCAGTATTGTTTTTAAGAGTCCAGTGTAGGTGCTTAGGACTATTGGTGTTGATGCCAATAGAATTGACACCAGAGTCTAAAGGACCACAGAGATAATTGGGTCCAGATCCATCATTTTACAGATGGGATCAGTTATAGAATTTTCCCACTGATTGGAGATGGTATTGGTGTAGTAGCTACAACAGAGCAGGTACAAAGCAGGTACTTATATCACTTAGGAAAGCTCAACTGCAAGTAACAGAAAGCTGGCTTTGTAGGTTGTTTTTCTTCATGTAACTCCAGAGGCAGGTAGTGCTAGATGTTCCTGGGCTAAACAAACAAGCAAGTGCTACTCCTTAGCAGCAAATCTGCCCAGAGGCTGGGTGGGGTCCTAGGGACACAGTGTGATGAGAAGGGAGTTGAGGCTGCATGGTGAGAAAAAGGGAAACCTTGTTAGAGACCTATGGAAGAAACCAAGGACATTGACCTCAAAAGAGAGGAAGGAGCCCATTGGAAAGTTGGACACTTTTATGTAGAAGACAGATGAGAGATCCTGTGTTGTCTGAGAGGTCAGAATTAGGAGCAGGTAGTGTAATTAATTCTTGGATGATAAACTGATTTAACCACAGGAGTGATTTTAACACTCCCTAAAAATTGGTCACCTTTGAAAATAGTGAGTTTCCTGGAGATATTAAAATTGAATAAGGAATTGTAAAAGGAATTGTGGGGGGGGGTGGCGTGTAGGGGTGGGGGTAGTAAATTGGTGAGGATTATTACAGCCTTGAATAGGGTTAATCTTCAAATTCCCTTTTGGAACAATTTAGTTAACAAGTATCTGTTGAGTCTCTACTGTGTTCCACACAAGAACCTATTTCCCAAATCACAAACTGGTCTGACATTTATGAAAAAGTTAATAGAGTGATTAAGATAGCCAATGAGTGTTAATTTACTGATTGTCTTCTCAGGAACCACTGGCTTCTTGAGATTCTATTCTACCACTATTGGGGTCCCTGCCCCCCCCCGACTCTAGAGATTTGGGCCTGTTTTCATTCAGGTTCTCAGGACCAGTTAACAGGGTAATGTGGGTAGTTTCAGTCGCAGCATTTTGCCCCAGACATACTCGCTAATATCTGTTGCATGTGATGTCCACATGTCTGAACGGCAACTGGGAAGAACCAGAAAGGAAGGGTAGCTCAGTCACTTACTAGCCATTACTTGAGCCTCTCTGAGCCTTATTTTTCTTACTTAGAAAACAGGAGGGGGCCTCCCTGGTGGCACAAGTGATTGAGCGCAGCGCTGTGAAGCTGTCCGCAGCCTCTGCAGTGCTGGTTCTATCCCTGCCGGCCGGCGGCGGAGATACCCACATGGCGCGACAGACCTCTCCTGTCTCACCCACTGCTCCCCTCAGCACTGTGTTTCCGATGGTCTGCCTTTTCTGTTCCCCTCTCTCTCCAGTGAATCCTCTCACCCTCCCATGCATCTGGCCTGTACCCTGGTTCTTGTATAAAAATAAATAAATCTTAAAAAAAAATCAGGAGAAAATTTTATTTTCCTCATTGCATTGTTGTGAGAATGTAACATTCTTTGCATAGTGCTAAGCCCTGAGTAAGCTTTCACCAAATGTAGGCTTATTTCCTGTCTCAACTCTTCCTCTGATTTTGTCAAAGGAAGAGTTATGTCACTTTGCAAGCCCTGGTTTCTTTGCCTGTAAAATGAGGGCAGGTTAGACTAGAATAATCTCTGTGACAACTTCTGACTCTGAACCTTTTGGTGCCGGAACAAAATGGCTGCCATGTTTTCCCAGCCTTTGTCTGGACGTCATCTCTGCCAGGAGATGGCACCACTAATTCATGTTTCCAGCAGAGATGTGGACTGACCATTTGTTAATCTCCCTTCTCCTTTAAAAAGAGCTGAAAATGCACCCACTTAGCAGCTGCTTCTAAACTGACTTTTATAATCACTGCTGATATTTCCTGGGAGGGGGGAGGGTTCCAGTTTTTTGCTTGCATCCAGCTTATCAAAATCATCTTCCTTTGGACAGCTCTCAGTATTTAGAAAAGGGGTAAAGAGAGAATCTGGCAAGGCCGACTCCCCCTGTCATCTTACTCTTTCCTCAAAACAAAATGCAGATACCAAAGAGCATGTGCTGTTGAATTGCACCATAATCAGCCATTTGCATGTTATTCAGAGGGCACAAATGGCCGTTGCTGCTGGCAGTTGCCTAATTGCCACATAGAAGATCAGAGATACAATTTTGCAGTCTCAGATCTCTGGAAACAGATAGACTGGAGAGGCCCCAAAATGCTGTTTCCTACTGTTCTTATATTACTGTGAGCAGGATCAGTATTGTGAAGAGCAAGCCAGGCAAGAACTAAGGGACAATTGGGCCAAATTCTTAATTCTACCCACAGCCAGTCCTGGATATGTAAAGTGAAATCAAGATGAAACTTTCTTAGCTCTCTTTCACCCTCTGACTTTTCAGAATAGGGAGGGAGGGACGGAGGGATAGAGAAAGGAGGGAGGAAGAGAAAGGGGGGAGAGAGAATTATTTTTTGAATAATTGATTCTCAGATCCTGCCTTTTCTCTCTTATGAAGTAATTTTAAGACTCAGAAAGTAAAAGAAGAATATTATTGAGTCTTTCTTCTCGCTCACTCTATCTCCTTTATACACATAAGCACTAAATATTTACTTGGTTGGCAGGCTGGAAAATTAGTGACCTAAATCAAATTATCTTGTGGACTGATTTTGACCTTTTGAAAGTTAGGTTATCAAAACTTTTGAGTCTGGCATAAGCCACAGTAGAACATTTAGGATGTATTCATTTTGAAGAGTAAAAAAAAATTACTTTCAGACCCTATGCAAGGTTCATTATATCGTCCAAAAAAGATACAAGATTCCTTGTTTATGGTGAAGGAAGTAGTGGAGGCAGAAGTTTCCTCTCTGGTCTCATCTATTAGAGCCAAAAATGATTATTTTAAGACTTTATTTTTTTTTAAAGATATTTTTTATTTATGCATACAAGAACTGGGGTATAGGCCAGAGATGTAGGGGGTGAGAGGATTCACCAGATACAGAATGGGGAACAGAACAGGCAGACTGACTGAAACACACTGCTGAGGGGAGCAGCGGGCAAGTCAGGAGAGGTCTGCTGCACCATGTGGGTAACTCCCTGGCCGGGGATTGAACTCGTGCTGCAGTGGCGGTGGATAGCTTCACAGGTTGCGTCTTAACCTTTTATACCACCAAAGAGGCCCCAAACTGATTTTAGATTGCTAGAGAAATCACATCACATATCATCAGGTCTCATTGATGGTGGTGTAGATCTTATTAGTAAAATCATTTTTCTTCATTACTATCTAAACAAGTGCTTTTTGTGTGTGGTTATGGAATTTATGTGAAAAAAACCCACGTCTTTTCAGTTTCTTTAAGGTTTAAGATGTGGAATGTGAGAATCATGTCATAGCACCACACAGACTTCACAGGATGCTTGTTATTTCACTGGTTTTGGAAGGCAGGGGTTGCTGTACCCCAGAACATTCCTTCCTACTCTTGCCCCCACACCATCTGCATTATGGGAGAAGGTGGCATGTGTGTGACAGCTTATTGTGGTTTTGTCTGTTGATGTTACTTCCCTGTGGTGGTTTGGCTTTCTCTTCATCTGATAAATGAGTCCTACTCTAAAGCTAGCCAAGCATCTCATGGCACTACCAACAAATGAACTCCATTAGGGGATTCTATAGTGGCTTTTTAAAAATGTCATCAATACTGTGCCTAGTACTTGTAAAAGGTACTTCCTTTCTCTTGGTTGCTTTAAGGTCATGCTTCTGGTGTGTCAGTGCTTTTATGACAGTTATTTTTTTGTTTGTTTTGAGATGTAAACCCAGTTGGACTTTTTTTTTAAGATTTGTTTATTTATGCATACAAGAGCTGGGGTGTAGGCCAGAGGTGCTGGGGGCAAGAGGATTCACCAGAGACAGAGTGGGGAGCAGAACAGGCGGATCCACCGAAATACACTGCTGAGGGGAGTGAGGTGAGGCAGGAGAGGTCTGCTGTGCTATGTGGGTCACCTCCCTGGCTGGGGATCGAACTCTTGATACAGTAGCTGCGGATTGTTTCATAGTGCTGACGCTTAACCCTGTGCGCCACTGGGGAGGCCCCCCAGTTGGACTTTTGACAACCTGGAAGAAGCTTTAGGTCCTATTTCCTTCTTTGAGATTTTCCTGCAGTGTTGAACAAGGATTAGGGGACCAATTTTACAGGATCTTGTGAGGGGTGGCACTTGATTAACATACATTTGAAGTAGGATGAAACCAACATTTATTGGAAACATTTTATGAAGGAGATATTTAATACCTGACATCAATTGTCTTATTTAATTCTCACTACAGTGTAGGAAGTAGGTTTTATTATCCCATTTCTTAGATGAGGAAACCTGTTCAGAGGGAATGAGTAACTGTTCTGAGTAATTGCTTTTAAGCACCAGAAAGAAAATGGAAATCCAGGTCCATCTGACCAACACCTGTGTCTTACCATATACCACATGGTGAACTGGCTTTAGCAACACAAAATGTCATCTGTAAATCACTTCTATACCACTGTGTTCTAGGCATGGTTTTAACTTCAGAGAGCCTGAACCAGGAGGGATGTGGGGAAGAGACTGACAGCCTGTGCTTAGAGTACTGGGTGACTGAGTTTTGGCACCTTGTGTGAATAACACACAAGGATGATTCAATGTGGTGAGGTGAGGAAGGAGCAGTCAACATTTGTACCAGGGTTGGACCTGTATCAAAACATTATTGCAGATGGACTCAGCAGACCAAAGTGCTTATGCTGCACTGCTCAAAACTTTGTGAAAAGTTCAGGTAAACATTGGCCCAAATTGCTATGGAACATTGCAATATAGACCAACCACGGTGAGTATTAGACTCACTGGAATGTCTTCTTGACCACATTCTCTCAAAGCGGTGGAGTTCTCAAGAACCTGACTTGAGTAGTCAAGATCCTTGAACCTGGTTTCACATCTCTGCTTCTCTGTACTTGCCGTATGACCCCATGCCCTCAGTTTTCTCACCTCTTATAATAACTGCTTATTGGGTTATTGGAAGGATCCAATGAGATCATTTATGAAATGTGCTTAGCACAGTGCTTGTATAATTTAAGCTCTACATATAACTCTTTTAGGATTTTGCTTTCTTGGGTATCTTCTTCCCGTGGCATTTCCAAACTTTTCATCTTTAACTCTCTTCTCTCAAACTAAGATTAGACCCTGGTTTTTCTTGTGTTATTTGAAAAGACAACAGCAACAAGACAAACCTTCCTTCAACTATGTGGTGGTATCACCCTCCTCATATTCCTTATGGCACTTCTAGTCTTCTTGAAAGAGGACTCATAATCTTCTGGTTCCAAACTATAAGGACCAGGTCTGTATTGCATATGTATCCTCAGTATGCAGCCTAATGCCTGGCATATAGTTGGCACTCATTTCTGATTAAATGTCTCCATTTCCTCATTATACTTCCCAACTTTGATCTATCTTGTGTACTCACCACTCTCCTGAAGTTTCTCTTTCCAAATTACCTCTTCTCCCTGAAGTTTCTCTAATCAAGCTTTTAAAAAGGATCTACTCTCTGTAGTATAAAGTAGATGCAGAAGTACTCCAAGGGACATGGATCAGACTAGGTTCTCCAATTGTTCAATTCTCTACTTGGATTCTACTTAGTTAGCAATATCCTTTGAAGTATTTCAAGGTCACCTCTCTTTGATGGGGGTGAGTGACATAAGACAGTAAACATGCTAGGAGCCATCTTCCCTGAGCTCAACAGCTGGAAACAATCTCTACCCCCTCTGACATGCTGTACTAAACTTCATCTGTGCTGCTCTAATGGAACTCTTTGTTTTGAGTTATGGTTACTTATAACTATATGTCACCTGCTCTATGTACACCCTCTGAGGGTAGGCACCAAGTTTCTTCTCATCCTCCCATCCTGCACAGCTTCCAACATACAAACTGGTCAATTGAAAAACTAAGTAGAAAGAAGAGAAGTCCTTGGGTAACTGGAGGTTCTGCCCTTGGGGAGTTTTATAGCAAACTTTCCCACTCAAACTTTCCCATAAAGTCCTACAAAGTACTTAGCCCTGGCCTGAATATAGTAGGAAAGATAAGATAGAGAATTGATGAGAGCAGAGCTTATGGTCTAAGTGCTCCAACCAGAAGACATGAAAAAATAAAGGCAATTCAAAAATGCAAGAAAAATGTAAGAAATGCAGTGAAAAACATGTAGGGGGCCTCCCTGGAGGTGCAAGGGGTTAAGTCTTAGCACTATGAAGCTGTCTGCAGACATTGCAGCAACAAGAGTTCATTCTGGGCCAGGGAGCTACCCACATGGTGCAGTAGACCTCTCCTGTCTCCCGCTGCTCCCTTCAGCAGTGTACTTCGGTCAGTCTGCCTGTTCTGTTCTCCACTCTGTCTCTGGTGAATCCTCTCACCCCTCTGGCCTGTAGCCCAATTCTTGTATGCATAAATAAATACATCTTTAAAAAAAAACATGTAGGGAACAAAGATATTAAAATAGTAGAGCTTATTAAGCAGCAACTCTGTGCCTGCTATGTGTTACAGGACTGAAGGGACTTAAGAGGAGAATCCATGGAGTTCACATGACGAGGGTTGGTTTCTGAAAGGAGGAATTATGCTCTTTCATGACTCCATTTAATATACTACAGTTGGCATCTGTAAGAACCTAAACTCTGTAGGGGACAGTGCCCTTATTATTAGCTTCACTGCTGTGTCCCAGAACAATGTTTGGTTCCTCATGGGTGCATATGTTAGCTAATTTTGTGTCAACTTGGTTAGACTATAGTGCCCAGTTGCTTGCTCAAACACCAGGGTAGGTGTTATTCTGAAGCTTTTTTTTTGAGGTGAGATTAATATTTAAGTCAGTAGACTTTGTGCGAAGTATACTGCCCTTCATTACTTGGGTGGCCCTTTTCTAATCAGTTGAAGGCCTTAAAAGACTGAGGTCACCAGAAAAGGAAGAAAATTTTCCTTCAGACTGCTTCTAGACTCAATACTTCAGCATCATCTTCTACCAGAATATTTAACGTATCAGACGATCCTATAAATTTCAGACTTGGCAGCCTCTACAATTGTGTAAGCCAATTCCTTAAATCACCTGATCTCTCCACTCCCTCTCCAATGTTTATGTATTCTATTGGTTCTATTTCTCTGGAGAGCCCTAATATACTGTTCAATAAATATTTATTCAACCTTACAAAAGTGCTTTTCTCCTGTACATTAAAATAGTATATTTCATGCTAAAATCTCTCAGAATATATTAGATTCTGAAAATTCAGGAAGTGGAAAAAACCCTAACTTTGTCTAGTCCAAGGATCCTTTGAGCATATTAGTCTTCTGATTTCCTTCAAATTGCTATCATCATAAGGGTCACTGGTGTTGAAAGAATGGGGGAAAGGCTGGGGTTAGCTTTAGACCCTGATGTAGACAGACATGCTCTTCACCATAAGGCTTCCAATACCCATTGTAGCCTCTTTTCTTTATTCTTCTGATTTTATATACTCCTGATCTCTCTTTCTCTACCCCTTTCTCCCAATTTCATAATCTTAGCAAGGTGGCATTCCTTACTAGTACTTTGCTATTTCGCAGTCTGAATCGTAGCTAATGCTTTTCCTCCTACCTTTGCCCAGCTCTCCAGCTCCATCCACACCTACAATCAGAATTCAACCTCTATCTGGTTAACCTTAGTCATCTCTAGAGACCTACTTTCTAGTTCAGATCTCTTTCTCTAGGAAACCTTCCAGAGAGCCCAGCTCCAGCTCCTCCCCAGAGTGAGCCTTCCATCCAGGCCTTGTGCAGCTCTTTAGACATTTCCTTTATTTGCACACTTGTCCAGCTAAGTTGTGGTTATTTGCGTATACACATGTCCCCCCTCTACCAGTCTAAAAGATCACACAGGGCATGACTTGGCTTATTAATCATAACAGCATTGGTGTCTACAGTTTTGTTAATTTGAAAAAAAAATGAATGGATGTTTCTTATTTCAAAACCTTCTAAATACTTCCTAGACTCAATAGAGCATTTAAACTTCTCTGACTCACAGGGATTAAAGACAGCACTATCAAGCTATTGCCAGCCACTGCACCACTAGTTTGTTCCCTGGCTGTCCAGGGAGCAATCTATGTGGTGCAGCAGACCTCTCTTGTTTTGCCTGTTGCTCCCCTCAGCAGTGTATTTCAGTAGATCTGCCTGTTCTGCTTCCAACTCTCTCTGGTGAATCCTCTCACCACCACCCCCACTCTCGCCTGTGCCCCAGTTCTTGTATGCATAAAGAAATAAATCTTTTTTTAAAAAAACTTTCTTGACTCTTAAACCCCTCCATAAAACAGTCAGTCCACCTAGCCCCTCCATAAAACAGTCAGTCCACCTACCCATTTAACTCTCCTCCTCACTGCTTCCCAAGCATGCAGTGTCCACTCCCATCCACACCCTGATGATAGCGTGTGAGCACTCTGAGACTATCCCTTTGTAAACACAGTTTTCCAAAAGGAATGTATGCTCCTTTTCTTTTTTCTAGTTACAGGGTAGTTCATAAACAGCTCATGAATAATAAAGGTGAATATGTTGCTGAAAGTATAAAATGTCAGTTCCTACTAGACATTCCACTGAGATTCTATGGACTGGGTCCCTTTTGTGACAGAATACAAGATGATCTGGAGGTCTTTGGAGAAGAATCCTCTACCACCCATCCTGCCGTCCATTTCTACTGTAGCCAGTCTCCAGATGCCTGGCTCTGCAACCCACAGTCACCTGCTCTTTTCCTAAAAAGACATCCCACAGTCTATTGAACTTCTTCAGAGGTTCTAGTTCTTTTATTTAAAAAAAAAAAACTCCTTTCTAGAAGTTAAAAGGTAAATTAAGCCATTTGCCTTTTATTCCTTAATGTAAGTTATCAGTAACTTCACCTTTCTCTCCACATAGGGGATTCTGAAACAGACTCCTCTGACTTATGACCACCTGCAAAACAGAGATGGGAATCAGCCTTTCCAAACCAATAGTTACATTTATTTTTCCTTAAAACATCCTCACTGGTTTAATGGTGTGTGCACACATTCCCCGAGCATGACCTCTAAGGGAGAAGACCCCACTTGCTGCTACAGTAAGATGAGACAGTGTAACCAGGGTGTGGGCTCTGCAGGTAGACTGCCAGGGTCCTCATCCCACCTCTGTCACTTCCTACGTGTATGATCTCCTCAGACAAGCTACCTCAAGCTACCTCAGCTTCCTTACCTGTAAAATGGGGATAAGAAGTATGCTTACTTCACGGAGTTGTGAGGTCTACATGAGAAAAGTGCTTAATAGTGTGGCTGGCACATAAATACTAGTGTTTATTCTCTGCCCTACTCTAGAGCACCATATATCTAGAAAAACCTCTGTGGAACCCAGCTCCCAGGCCTGGAAGGGAAAGGCAATTAGAGCCATCTCCTTTCGCCCTCTCCTCCCTTCACCCTGCAGAACTGGAGCCAAGGTGCCCTTCTCTCCAACTCCCTCCCTCCCCTCACCTGCTTTGGAGCTGGCGCCAGAAGGGAACCCACCGGGCCTGGAGAGATTTTTCTCGGACAAAAGCATGAAGTCACCAGAGAATGTACTTCTGACCATTAGGGCCCTCTGACAGTGAGCTCTGTCTACAAGTCATCAAGCAGCCTTTTGTTACCTGCTGCTGGGGGATTATTGACCCAATTGGCTATTCTGAGAAGGTTATCGGTTTAAAATCCTACCTGACCTGGGCTGTGCTTTTTGCTTTTATGTGCTTCAGTCCTACCACAAGTCGTGAGATGTGCATGTGTAACTCCATTAGGAGTCAATGTTTATTCCTTCGATTTTTGTGGGTCCTTCACTGTGAAAGCCTAACTAGGGCTGACAAATCGTGCTGTAGGTTACTGTCATTGTCCAGACAGCAACTCCAATTGCTTTTGCTGTGAAAAGAAAGAATTTCAAGAGCAGGGTATGGAGGCTGCTGCTGCTCCTTTTTTTTTTTAATTAAACTTTTAAATTTTCTTACATCATTACTCATTTTTGTACAGTATTTGGTTTCTCCCCTCAGGTGTAGTCCCCATAAATCTCCCACCACCACATCACCCAAGAACTGTCACCATAGTCCCTTGTGCTCTTTCCTCCCCTGTTTTGACTCCTCCTCTCCCTCCCCCCTCCCCTGCTATATGCCTCAGATCTCTAGTTTGGGGCAGGGCTTCTTGTAACCAAATTGTTCCCTGCCCACTCCCACCTCCCACAGTTATTCACTGATGGAAATACTCATTTGTCAAATTTTTGCTGAACTATTGGAAGTGTATATTTGCATGACTGCTTGATTCCCTTCTAGAAGTAATTGTTCTCCACTTCCCGCACCCCACCCCCACCCACCTGCTGCCTTATCACAGACCACAGGAAAAAAAAAGATGCACTAGGGTCTCAGAGATGCTTCTCTTCTGGTGGTGGTGGAGGGGGAGTAGAAGGAGGAGGAGGAGAGGAACAGTAGGAAGAAAAGAAGGAACAGGAACAGGAGGAGGATGGGGGGGGGGGAGGGGGGAGAGGAGGAAAGGTGGCAGCAGAATGCATGAAGACCTGGTCCACACTAGCTGTAAGATAGAACAACAGGAGTTGCAAGAGAGGTTTTGGCAAGCCCCATGTAAGACCCCAAAGAGAAAATCAAACAGCTCTTCTTAGGTACAGTTGTAATATGAGAGAACCATTCTGTCACAGCCCTTTCTTCCCCATTTCAGTTTGCTCCCCTATTTTTTGAACCAGAATGCCTCCTCCTAAAAGCCTCAGTTGTGCTAACCACTCCTTTTCCTCGGGGATTTGAGATATTAGTCATGTGTGACTGTGGAAAGAGTGTGGGTACAGAACAGTCATATTTAGGAGTTGCTTTTAAAGCAGGGGAATGGCCAAGAGGGTCCTTCCAGAGCAGGGGTGGGTAGATAGGGCTGGGAACAAGCTTTGCAGACAGAGAAATCTGTTTATCTTCACACTCAGGAGAGACGATCACTCTTCCCCTGACAGCAGAGTACTGTAGTGCACATTCCAGGAGCAGAGATGTGTGGGCTCCTCAGCCAAGTGGCCTTCTCCTAATCAGCAGTGGGTCTCTATGAGATAAAATGGGGTGAGAGCAGCGGGAAGCCAGCTCCATCTTTCCCCCAGGTCTTCAGAAGAAACTTTGATCAAAGGAGAAGTGGTATTTGTGAAGAGCTGAGAAAACTTGAAAGAAAATCACAGTGGGCATGGATATTTGTTTATATTTGTCTGGGTTTCTGGGGCAGTCTGGCCTGCAGCTATTTGGCAGCTCTGCCCTTTCTTCATCCCTTTTCCCCTCACCCCCCATCCCCAAGTTGGGTAGCTTTTTCCTAAGAGTTCAGAAATTCTTAAAATTCTGTAACTTTTACAAGTACCTAACCCACTAGTGATTTTATAAGCTCAGAGGAGCTGTGATGGTTCATTCAGATTTTATAATTTGTAATTTTGTAATATCTTGAAAAGTAGGAATCCTTAGCAATGTTCTTATTTTTGTCTCTGAGACTTCAGAAAGAAAGGCTTTTGGACACAGACTGGATAGAGAGAAACCAAATGTGTGTGTATGTGTGTGTGTGTGTGTGTGTGTGTGTGTGTGTTGGCATATTTTTTAGATCAAAGAGTTTCACTTGGTGTCCTTTCTCCTCTCCTCTTTCCTTCGCCACCCCCACCCCCTTCATTCCTGATCTGTTTGAAAAGGACTCAGATCCTTTTCCCACACACAGACTGACCTGATAGTGGAGAAATGAGTTGGGGGAGGGGTATGTTCTGGTGGCATGTAGCCAATTCAGCACCTCTTGTCTCTGATTAAAAGAAGATTCTGGTAAAAGGAGACTGCAAACCATGGCTGTACAGTGTGGTGTTGCCAAAAGCAAACAAATGTCCACCTTGATATAAAGAATAAAACAGTAATAGTGTTGCTTTTTCTATGACTACTCATAGTTACCATGTATTGAGTGTTTATGTTCCAGGCATTGTATTAGATATATTCCAGGCACCTTGCATGGATTAGCTATTTTATTTATTTATTTATTAAGATTTTATTTTATGCATATAAGAACTGGGTGTAAGCCAGAGGTGCGGGGGTGGTGAAAGAGAGGATTCACCAGAGACAGAATGGGGAGCAGAGCAGGCAGATCTGCTAAAATCCACTGCTGAAGGGAGCAGCGGGCGAGACCCGAGAGGTCTGCTGGACCATGTGGGTTGCTCCCTGGCCGCAGGGATCGAAATTGTGGTGTAGCGGCTGGCAGTAGCTTGATAACACTATCTTTAACTTCTGTGCCACCAAGGAGACCCAGATTAGCTATTTTAATCCTACTGACAACATTCTGTGATAGATATGACTTCCAGATGAGGAAACTGGTTAAGGGACATTACCTGGCCCAATGCAGCATTGCTGTAAGGGCCAGTTTTTACAAGGTCTGTGTGACTTCAAAAGCCAAACTCCAGGTTGCTATGCGATAAATGTTGCTGAATGGAAATGCACATAGAAATTCAGTGCAGGGACTTTTCTGACAAGTGTTAGCCAATATACTGTCCACTACAATGCAGACAAAATGAATAAGGTATTTTGGTAAACATGGAAGTCTTTCTTTATGAGCACAGAAGGACCAGGGCTCAGCTAACAGATAGACATGTTGTTATAGTCATCATTGACCTGCACATCTGGAAACAGAGGCTAGCCTTGAGAGCAGATGTATTCCAGACATGCATAGGTTCCCCTGCTTCCCCCTTGGAAAAACCTTTGCTGGGTCCTGCTGTGCCCTCCAGCTATGATCCAGTTCTCTCTTCCCTTTCCCTGCCAAACTTTCTGAATGAAAAATGGAGCCACTCATCATCCACTTCCTCAATCCCACCCCCTGCGTTTCAGCCTCCTCCCCCTGCTCTCCTGAAACCTTTAAGAGGTCACTAGTCAGCTATTTCTCCATCTTCATTTTCTTGACCTTCCCCCCAGAATTTGATACTGTTTATCACGATAACATCACTTTCCCCCTTCATTCTGTGACTCCACCTTGTGTAGATCTACTTGTTTCTCTGATTGTTTCTACCCTAACTTCAAAGCATGGTCTCTGAGGACCAGGCTTTGTCCCTCTTTTCTTTTTTCTCAATGCTGTACTCGCTCTCAGGGTGTCTCCTTGTTCTCACCATTTCCGCTATCATCTCTGAGAAGAAGATATCTAAGGGGATATCGGCAGAAAGAGAATAGGATAGAACCCTGGCCACTCCTCGTACACCAGCTGGAAGTCCTAGGTAAGCCACATAATTACTTATCTGGCCTCACTTTCCTCATCCATAAATTAAGGATGACCATGGGTACTATATAGGGTAAACCTTCTATGTAAAGTGCTGTAGAAGAATGTTATTGCTATTGTCATTATCTTTGTGCTCTAAAAATAACTTTTCTCCAAAACTTGGAACAGGACTTAACAAATTGCAATAATGACATTCTCATCCCAAGGCTCATAAATATTGTGACTTATTAAAATATATCAATTGACATCCAGTAGCACAGACCTGCTGGGAGAATGATCAGTCCTCCAACATAATTGAGCCCTGGCCATTTGCCAAATAACCCTCCTGTGGTTTCTTAAGTTCAGTGCCCATATTGAGTGCTGCTACCTTCTCTTTCTTAAAATGTCCATTTTCTGTGCACTAACCCTCAGTTCACAAAGAGCATCTCAATCTGGAAGTTAGAAGGACATGAGTTCATGACCCTGACCCTCATGAGTTGATGACCTGGGCAATTAACTTAACTCTCTGAGTCCTACTCTGCTGATTTATAAAATGAGAACTTTTGTTGACTGAGTTGTATCCCCCACAAACAAATATGTTGATGCAGAATACAACCCAGTAACTCAGAATGTGACCTTACTTGAGTAGTTGCAGATGTAATCTATTAAGTTAACATGACATACTAGAGAAGGATGCACCCCTAATATAATATGACGTGTGTCCTTATAAGAAGATGGCCATGTGAAGGCACAGAGAACAGCATGTGAAGATGAAGGCAGGGATTAGAGTGATACATTGTCAAGACAGGAAGACCAAAGCTTGTCAGTGAACCACTAGAAACTAGAAGAATAGAACAGGCTTACCCTCAGAAGGAACCAACCTTGCCAATAGCTCGTTTCAGACTTTTAGCCTCCAGAAATATGAGACAGTAAATCTCTGTTGTTTATTTTTTATTATTTTTAAATTTTTATATATATTTTTATATCATTTTTCATTTTTGCACAATATATACATTTTCATCTTGGTTATAGTCCCCATACAATTCCCACCCCCCTTGCTTTGATTTTACTCCTTCCTCCCCCCACCCCCGTAGTGTGTCTCTGGTTTATAGTTGCTTGTTGATTTTGATTTTTACTTTATTATAATTAGTCTTTTTCCTGGTCCCTTATTTAGGTTTTCTAAATTCCTGCTATGAGTGAGACCATCCAGTATTTTTCTTTTTCTTTCTGGCTTATTTTGCTGAGCATGGTCCATACCTTCCAGCTCCATCCATGTTGCTACAAATTGCATGAGTTTGTCTTTTTGATTGCCAAGTAATATTCCATGGTGTATATGTACCACATCTTCTTGATCCAGTCATCATTTTTGGGCATTTGGATTGTTTTCAATAGCTTAGCTATTATAAATAGTGCTACATAGGGGTGCAGGTGCCCTTTTGAATTAATGTTCTGTGTCCTTTGGCATTTCTGTTGTTTAAATCACCTATAATAAATCACTTTATTATAGCTACCCTCAGAAATTAATACCCATCTTAAAATAGATAACAGATTAAAGTGTCAGACTGCTAGTGTCTATCAGCCCCACCTCATCCTTTTGGGCTCCATGTTGCTTCCTCGTGGTCTAAAAGGGCTAGAGTTGTCCTTCCTCTGCTTGAGCATAGTCTCACTACCCAAACTCTGGCCCTGTTAACTTTTTTACTACCTGAAATTCTATTGACAGCTGGATCTCCTTCCAGAAGCTGCCACAGCTGCCAGAGCCACACTCCAGCCTCCAAGGATGAGCACTCTACAGCATCCCTCATCCCTTCTTACCTGACCCCCTCATTTCACCCTCCTGTCATTCTGACTCCAATCACATACTCATGCTTCCAACAACATGAAAAGAAAACAATCCCTGGAATTTTCAGCTTCCTCCAACTGTCACCCTAGTTTCTCTTTACATTAACAGTTGATTTTTCAAATATATGATCCAAATCAGCAGTGATTTAAGATTGAGTACTTTACTATGTACATTTTTGCCCTCTCCAACTTCTACCTCTCCAGTCTGTAAATCCCTGTAGAATAAGTTACTAAATTAAGAAGGATAATAGTTTGTTTTTTGAAAGTTGTCATTCTCCAAATTTTTAGGATTGGACGGTAATAGTTCTTCTCTTAGCTAACATTTGCCTCCTTCAGTGGTTAATTTATTCTTTGCCCTTGACTGTTGCTTTTCTACTGACAGACTTTTCAAACAGAGACCTCTGAGGTAGATGCTGCTTGTGATTCTACACAGCTCTCAAAGATTTCCCTAAGGAGTGACTCCAATCCACAGGGTTGGGGCCCAGAGGCTACATCTGACTATGATTCAGTGGCCTTTGCCATAGCTGATTTTTAAAAAGATTTATTTATTCATACAAGAACTGGGGTGTAAGCCAGAGGTGTGGGAGTGAGAGGATTCACCAGAAACAGATTGGGGAACAGAACAGGCAGATTGACAAAATACACTGCTGAGGGGAGCAGTAGGCAAGACAGGAGAGGTCTGCTGCACCATGTGGGTCAGCTCCCTGGCCGGGGATTGGACTTGTGCTGCAGTGGCTGGAGATAGCTTCATAGTGCTGTGTCTCTAACCCCTGTGCCACTAGGGAGGCCCTGCTATAGCTGATTGATCCACTGGCGGCTGATCTTTGTTGAGTCCCTAACTGGAACCCAAGGTAAGGCATAAAGGGGAAGAGATAGGAGCCTGGGTTTTGTTGCTGTTAAATTGCTTCAATGGCAAGACTCCAAAGAGAAGATCAACTTTTTTTTAAAAGACTTATTTTTTTATGCATACAAGAACTGGGGTATAGGCCAGAGGTGCGGGGGGTGAGAGGATTCACCAGAGACAGAGTGGGGAGCAGAACAGGCAGACTAACTGAAATACACTGCTGAGGGGAGCTGTTGCAGTGGCTGCTGATAGATTCATAGTGCTCCGTCTTAGCCCCTTGAGTCACCAGGGAGCCCTGAGAAGATCAGCTTCTACTCTACAAGTGTCCAGAACTGTCTGGGGTCCTTTCCTTCCCACATCTCAGTCATCTGATTCTTTCTTATTCCAGTATAGAAATTACAGTGACCTCTGGTTTTATATCAGGCATGACAGGAGCTTAGAAGTCATCACATCTGTCATACAAAAAGAAAAATCCTGAACAAATGGGAAATCAGTAGCTCTTCTTGTATCTATCAGAGAAGTGACATCACAGGGCAACCCACACACACACACATTAAAGAAATGGACTATGGGATATAGAGAAACACAACTTACCAGAGTGGAAGCCCAGGAGCAAAAATCTCCACAGGAACTGTTGCTGGGTTCTGCTCATCTGATACATATCTCACTTTCAGCACACTAAGCACTATACCTTCCCTTCTTAGTTTAATGTAGCAGTGAGGCTTGTGAGGCTCAGTCCCAACAAACACCATCTGATTATTCATTTACATATTCAATAGCTACCAAGTGCCACCCAAATAAAATGGTGTATACTGACCTCAGAAATGCAAAAACATGCTTTCCTGGCACTCTTAGTCTGTTGGAAGCAGATTTGTAATATCCTGCAAAAGCAGAAGTACCAAGAAGTGTTATGGGAAATTGCTTTTGACTGTGGATATTTGGGAAAGATTTTGAAAAGCTATGACATTTCAACTAGGTCTAGGAAGGTTTCAAATACACAGACAAGGGTGGGGTGGTTTCCCTTCACATAATGGGAAATGAGGATATAGTTTAGGACTAGAACATGAAGGACAAAGAATGGGAAGGGTGGAAGGTCCGTGCCCTAGAGTCGTGGGACCAGACCCCTGATTAAAATAAATCTTACTGTTTGGTGTACAATGAACTGGAAAGGGAGAAGCAAAGTAAAGAAGTCCAGGCAGTCCCTGCCTTATGATGATTTGACATAAAACTTTCTTTTTTACTTTCTGATGATGTGAAAGCATTATGTATGTATTCAGTAGAAACTGTACTTGGAATTTTGAATTTTCATCTTTTCCCATGTGAGCCATATGCAGTATAATATGCACTCACAATGCTGGGGGGCAGCTGAGAGCCAGCCTCCAGTCAGTGCCACAGTTGGGAGTAAACAATGTTTCTTACTTTAAGCACAGTATTCTGTCAATTACATGAGCCATTCAACACTTTATTATAAAACAGCTTTGTATTAGATTTTGCCTGATTGTAGGCTTATGAGAGTATTCTGAGCACATTAAGGTAGGCGAGGCTGGACTATGTAATGGTCAGTAGGTTTTTGTACCAAATGCATTTTTAACTTACATTTTCACATATGGTGGATTAATTGGGATGCAACTGTACCGTAAATTAGAAAACTCTGTACTTAAAACCTAAACAAGATAGAGGTAGTGAGACAAGAAAGTCACATGCTCAGTGAGAGGCAGACGGGATGGGATTCGTTAACTAGATACATTAATCCAGGGGACAAAAGGAGACAGAGAGGGAGGTGGTACTTCCATTGATGCATTTCTTTACTCTACACTCTGCTCAGCCATGGTGATTTGTAGCACTTTGCTGTCTCAAAGGGGTCCTACCAATTCTCTAAGCCACTGTAACTGACCTGAAATTGTTATAGAGCAACCCCGATATTAAACGGGTTCCTGGCTGTGGGTCCTCACCCGCACGCTTTAAAGGGACTTATGAATACTCTACTACAGACACACGCAAAAGGGTTAATAAAAGGTTTATTTACAAGAGAAAAAGAAATAAGGAAAATATACATCAGGGAGAAAATAGAGAAATAAAGTCTTTAATGCGTCCTACCCGATCCGACGACCTGGAAACCCAAAGTCACTCTCTGAGCTGGCCGGACGCTGCGAGCTGGCGGAGAGCCAAAATGGAGAGCCCCCAAAGCCCACGTGTCTGCCTTTTGTATCCACCTGGCTGCTTAACCCCACCGTCAGGTCCCAGCCACCTTCCCTTTGGTGTGATGGGATTTGGAGTTCCCAGTGTCTTTGGCTTTGACCTGGGGTGGGGGTGGAGTCCACAAAGCCTGTATGGAATTTGCTTTGGGACATCCTTTTCCCCCTAACAAAATGTATCCAGGTACAGATACAGGTGGGGTTCAGATCATCATAGAGGAGCATTCTTGGCAGGTCCTCCACAGCACCATTCCCAGGGAACACAGTACAAGTAAGCAATAAGTAAAATGGCCTTAGAAAAGAACTATCTAGTACCTTTCTGTAGGAATTGTGCAGAAGGTGTATTGTGAGGTGGAGAGGGGCAGCCCAACCACATCCTCCGTGAAAAGGAATACAGAGGCCAGTTCTTTAAGAAGATAGGAACTTCAGCTGGTGCATTTAACTGAATATCTGTTTCAGCATCAGCTCTCAGAACACATCTTCTCCCCACCCAAGCCCTGCCCGTGTCACAGGTACATTATTTGCATACATTACATTTTAGTCACTACCCCGAACAGTAAGTCACAGATTTTCCAAACTGAAAGTTATCTTGTAGATCACAGAGTCCAGTGCCCTCATTTCAAGTCTGAGGAAACGAGTCCAGAGGAATTAAGAAGCCTGCCTAAGTCTGAGCAAGTAACCCTAAACAGGTAACTTGACCCCTCTGGCCTTCCGTGTCTTTGTCTGTAAATGGAAATAAACATTGTGCTTATTTCATAGGGTTGTAACTTGAATTAAATAAGTCTATGAAAGTAAGGTGCTTTGAACAGTATCTGGAACATGCGACAGATTTTTTTTATTACTATTGTTGATGGCTCTAAAACTATGTTTTGTCGCAGATAGCTCTGAATGGATTTATGATCGCTTCAGTCATTAAATATTTACTGGATATCCACCAGGCACCACGAGTTATATACTAGGTGCTAGGGAAGGCTCTGTCTCCCCTCAGTGCCTGCCCTCAGGTATTTCACAGGTCAGTGGTTGCTGGTATGATGCAGGACTGGGTGGAGAGCTAGATAAGAATACTGCTGCAGGCATCAGGAAATCTTTTAGAGATATCTGATTTTTTTGAGGATGAGTCTGTCAGCTGGGGAGAGAAGGGAGACAACTTACAGGCATTCCAGCCTCTGGCAAAGGCTTGGATCTGAGATTTGGCAAAAGAAGCAGTGGTAAGAAAAGAGGCTACAAGAAGGAGCTTGGGGCGACATTGCAAAAGGTTCTCATAAATAATTGCACTTCCTGTCTGTCCCTGAGGGGTAATTAGCACAGTGCTTAATTAAAAAAAAAAAAAAAAGACCTGATTGATTTCTTTTTCCCCTTAGACACACATGGATTCCCAGATACATTTTCAGTTCTTTTCTCTACCTGAATCCCACATTGTTAGGTACCTCAGTATTTCTTGTTACTTCTTAGCTCTGCCCTAATCAAACTGTCAGAACAGAGTGTTTATAAATGGAGGGAAAACTGTTGACATTAAAAAATCTTGGCCTGGGAGGGAGCCTCAAAACACAAAAAGAAAAAGGAAAAACAACCTGATGTATGTATCAGAACATATTCACCCCCTCACCCATCTACCCCCACCCCAGCCAACATGAAGATATCTGGTTTAGAAGGACAAGGAAAGTCCAGGATGGGCTAGAAGACAGTGATAAAATCATTAGTAGGTAGTTCCTTGAAAAAGGAGGTCTGAACCCTGACTGCCTCTCTAACTTGTTCTAGGGGTAGAGTGGAGGGAAATGATGAGAGAAAACACAATGTCGCTTAGAGAAGCTAAGAGCAGAGGACTCTCATCCCCAAATCCACTGGCGGCCCAGGATGGATATGACTGGTGGGCCTGCACAGCTCTAAGGGTAGAAGGGAGTCCATTGAGGCTGAGAAGCACATAGAAGCATCAAAGAGCAAGGAAAAACTCAGCTATGAGTTGTATAGATGGAAGACAGAGTGTAAGATGCTATGTATGCCCTCTAGAGCTGATATCCAGGCCTATGGGAAAGCAGGGAGACTCCCTAACTGGCTACAGATGGCCCTTGAACAACTCAGGTTAGTGGTGCCCACTCTCCGCACATGTGACTTTTGATTCCCCAAGTTTAACTGCTTACTATTGACCAGAAGCCTTACCAGTAACATAAAAAGTCAAGTAACACATATTTTGTATGGTATATGTATTTTATGCTATATTTTTACAATAAAGTAAGCTAAAGAAAATGTTATTAAAATCATAAGAGAAAATACACTTGAAATACTGTACTAATTTGTCAGTATCATAAGTTTATATCATGTTTACAAGAGGACTCTCAGTACCTATCTCAATATTACATGATTCAAAATACTGTATATGTTATATTTAATACTAGACATCAAAAATTAAAAGATGTAAAAAATTCATGCATACAGTTATAACAGTTCATATATTGATAATGTTAATTGAAAAAAGTAAGTGGACCCATTTAATTCAAATCTGTGTTGTTCAAGCCTCAATTATACCTTTAAATTTCTGTCACCAAGAGAAATGAATAGGATGTCTAGAAAAGTAAGTGTACTTTTTTTTTTTATACATCTGGGGTTTAGGGCTACCCTCGATAACTACATAAAAAATTTAGTAAACTTTAAACTCATTTTCACATATTTTATTCTAATATTTAATAAATATATTTTATTTTATTGAGGTAACATTTCATTATATAAGTTTCAGGTGTGCATTATTAAAAATCAACATGTATATATATTACATTAAATTCACCACTTAAGGTCTAATTTTTGTCCTTCACCATACAATTGAACCTTTTTACCCACTGCACTTCTTCTTCCCTTCTGGTAACCACTAATTGATCTTAAGATCTAAAAGTTTATTTCAGCACAAGCTTCTTGGGCATCCACTAAGTTACAAAGCACCCAATACTTCAGTTGGGGAAACAGACTTGCAAATTATGTGCAAACTCAAAGCACACACAGGAGATTTAGCATACTGTGGAATACTACTTGTGTGTTCTGATTGGCAGGAGGAAAAATCTCGAGGAAGGGACTGGACTTGGCCTGGGCTTAGAGGGGTGAGTAAGAAATTGATTGGAAAAGTAGCAGCAGTTTGTAGCTGTTGAAAAAGTTGGACCCAAGTTTAGAGCACAAGACTGGAGGGAAACATCCACAGGGGACTAACATGTCCTGGATCCCAGTTTACTCTTAA